>NC_142140.1:62395769-62547115 GCF_024610735.1 Ursus americanus | reverse complement strand
TGGAAACCAGGGGTCCATGTGGGTCAAGGACAGAAGCCTGATGGATCCAGAACGGAGCCTGGCAGCACGCCAGCATCCCAGCACAGAGCCTTAGTGCAAAAAGGGCCCTGGCTAGGGTGCCTGGTGTTCCAGAACCTGTCCAGAACAAGGCAGAAGGTGGAGTAGGGCAAAAAGGAAACTAATCCTGAGCTCTAGTAGACCTCTATAAATCTATGGCTCAGTGGCAATGAAGAGAGCATACGGCTCCCGGAACTGGCTGAGCATGGGGTGTGGAGCATTTATGTCCTGGGTCAGTCAGTTTGGGAACCCCCCAAGCCTTCTTGGGAAAAGGCTTTGGGGGGCTGTGAGTGTGGAAGGAAAAAAGTGATCAGCCAGGACGGTTTTCAGAATCCCCTCCTCTGAATTCCTCCCAGGAGCTGGAAGCCTGGGTGGGGAGTCACAGCCAGCCCCTTGGCTCCCTCACGATACAGCACCTGCTGGGACCTGGCTGCTCGGGGCATGAGTGTGGCAGCGGGTGAGGGCAGGGCTGGGAGCTGGGCTGGGGGACGGGCTGTGGCGGTGGCTGGCTCCATGCAAGGGCAGGGAGCCTCCAGTCCACGGACTACATTTCAGGGGGCGGGGGACTGGAAGGGGAGGTCTCGGGGACACTGTGGAGCGAAGGCTCCCGGTACATGGCCACTGTGAAGGGGAGAGAGAGGAACAGGAAGGAGAATTAAGCATGGAGAATGCTAGAAGGAATCAGAGGTCTGAAAGAGTGCCCTTCCCCGACACCTCCTCTGGGACCCCAACCCACAGGAGGAGGGCTGCCCAAACCCCCAAAGGCCAAAGCCTTCCCGGCTTGACCTGTCATAACAGGTGTCCTCTTGGATACTTGTAGCCCCCACATTGTGTGTCACTCAATGTCCACGTCAAGGCCAGCACCCTCCCGTGTGGCCCACATTTTCTGCAGTCCATACTCACCCTCCAGGAGCTTGGGCACAAAGTGGGCGGCTGCCTTGGTCTTCTTGACTCGATTTCCCTTCATGACTCGGCCCTCCTTGTCCAGGCCCAGGTACCAGGCCCGGCCAGAGCGGCGCTGGCGGTAGAGGGCAGAGGCGTACAGGACATAGTAATTATCGAAGACGCATTCCTTAAAGCGACACTCAGCTGTGAAATGTGGCTGGGGAGACAAAGACCCAGAAAGGCACACACAGACAGACAAAAAGACGTATCACTGGACAGAAGGGGGCCCTGGGAAGAATGAGCCAGGATAGAATCCATACATTTTGGACTGGGAAGGGCCCACTTCTCACTCCATGCGGAAACTAGGAGAAAGGGAGGATGAGGGAGAGTCTGGTCAGCCCCTGATTGTTAGAAACTAGATTTGTGGGGGGCAGGGGGCTGGAATAAGAAGAAACTAGATTTGGGGGGCAAACCCCAGGCCACTCAGCCTCGTCGTCTCACCGAGCTGTAGAGCAGCCCCTCGGCATTCATGGCCATGTAGTGACCCAGCTTGGCACTCTGGATGGTGACCACACGGAGCCCCACAGGGATCAGGTTGAAGTGGGCTGGGGGTGTAGAGAGGGGGGCATCAGTGCCCAGGGCCTCAGACCCCCAGCCCAGCTCCCCCCAACCCAGTTCCTCCACTTCCCTCAGGGGTCAAAGAGTCAGACCGAAAACAACATCACCGGAAGTGAGAATAGGATGGTCACCTCCTATCCCCGTGCTCTCCCCTCCCATCCAGCAGCTGGCTTCCCCTCTCACTGAAAGAGCTGGTGTCCTCTGGGGTGCCCTGGATGCTCCCATCAGGATTCGCCTGGAGGTAGAAACCCTGGCGGCAGAACAGTTTGGTGACGATGCCTTTGAGCTGAGGCTCTGGAGAGAGAGAGACATTCATCTTTGAAAATGACATCTCTGTTCCCAGAACCATTCCTACACTTGGCGGGATCGGAGGAAAGAAAGAGAGGAGAATGGGTGGGGAGGATGAGGGTCCCCGGGGCCCCAGCTCTCTGACCCTCTAAGCAGGCTCTCTCTCCCACTTCCTCTCTGACTCTGGGAGGAAGCCGGGGTGTGGGTCCCTTCTGCTTCCTCTAACCCCCACCTTTCCTTTTAATTTATTGACATTTATTTAAATGGCTTAATTCCTACTCTACAGCTCCACCAGGAGTGGGGGAGGGGAGAAGAGGAAAGAGGAAGGGGAGAACCATCAAAAGGCAGAGGACAGAGGGAGGCAGGCAGGGCTGCAGCAGGGCCAGAGCGTTTGTGACTGTGGGGGGCGGCGAAGTGACCACGGGGTCGGGGCGCCCCCTCCGGAGTGGGGGTGGGACTGGGCCCGACGCTGACTCAGCACCTGCTGCTGCGGCTGCCGCTCGCTTGGCGCGGGCCTTGCTTTGGCCCAGTGCCGGCCTGTCTGACACTGACCCATCTGTCTGTCTGTCTGTCAGTCCGCGGGCTCGCGGGGGCCCAGCGCTCCCTGAGGCCCAGCCTCTCCCCTTCGGCCAGGTAACCCGCCTGAGGTGGGGGACATTCGGCACCAAACCAAGGAAATGGGGGAAGGGGGCCGGGGAGCTGGCGAGGCAGGCGGAGTCACGTGGGGGCCGGGTCCCACTCAAAGGGTGGGCTGCGGACCGTACCACTACGGAGGGCCGGCGGCGGGGGAGGAGGGCACGAGGGGGCTACCCCTAGGGGAGCTGGGAGCAGGCGGGAGCGGGGCCAGAGGGACCCCTGCCAGTCGTGCCTGGACGGGGACCACGCGGCAACCCTCACAACTCTCCTTCCCTGTCCCTTGCTCTCGGCCGACTTCCCCGTACCCCCTTGTAGGTGGTACGACCCCCCAGTCTCAGAGCGGGGCTCTCGCCCGGTACTGGGTCTGAGTTCCTCGCGGCAGAGGGTACCCCGAGCATGTGGGAGCCGCTTTCAGAGTCGCGTAGGGGGTAATGGGGGGGGGGTGGCGGGCTCCCCTCTTGAAGAGCAGGTCACCGAGGAGGGCGCACAGAGGGGCGGGCTGGCGAGGTAGCTGCAAGGACACCCGGGGGAGAGCTGGGGAGATTGGCGCCGAGCCAGCGAGGCTCGGCCAGCAGGAACCGAGCCAAGGCGTGGAGGAGCGGGAGAACCGGGGCGGGGGCGGGGCTGCCAGAGCTGCAGAAACCCTCGGGGTGACCCAGGCGTCCGGAACCCCCAGGCCCCTCCGCCCGGCATTGGAAGAATCGCGAGAGCCGGCACGTAGGCGGCGGACGGTGGGGGTGGGGGTGGGGACTCCTGTGTTGGGGGGGGGCGAGCCGGAGCCCAGAGGCTTCGGAGCGCCAGACCTAACCCCCCCAGCCTTCCCCTTGCCTTCGACAGCAAGGAGACTCGGGGTTATGGGCAAAAGAGAAGGGAAACTGAGGCATGGTCTGGCAGAGACTGTGTGGTCATGGCCCACCCCTTTCACTTTCGGGGAACCCCCCTCAGTCGGGCCCTATCCTGCGGAGTCCCTGGCCTCAACCTCCCAGGCCCGGAGACCCCGCTCCAGCCACTCACCAGGGCCGCGGGCCGGCCGCGCGGGCCGCCCCCCGCACAGTCGCACCTTGGACAGCAGGACGAGGAGCTGCTTCTGGCAAAGGGACTTGGTGCCGCGGGGACACACGCGCCGCTGCGCCGATACGGGCCGGCTGCCCCCGGGCTCGCGGACCTCCCGCTTCTGCCGGATCAGGCTACTGGCCAGAGCCGCCATGGCGCCCCGGGAGGAGACACCCCCAAACCTGCGGGCGCCCGGAGCGCGCTGGGCTCCTCAAGAGAAGCCCGTTCACCAGGGCATGTTCCTGACGCTGGGGTCCCAACTCGCCGCCTCACCCACGGGACCTGAGGATGAGCCCCAGGCCCCCCACCCTTAAGCCGCCAGCTCCCACCGTTGGGCCCCGTGCTACCTCCACTGGACCCAGCAGCCTATGTATCTGTTGACCCCACCCTCGACTTTTGCCCCCTACTGAAAACTACCCCCTTTCCTGTTCTCCACTGTCCCTGTCCCCACTTCCCTTAGGCCAAAGTCAAGACCCTCAAAATTTGCAAGATGTGGTTCCAATACCCCCAGGCACCTTTCCACCCTATGTTGGAGACCCGCACTCCTGCCAAATCCACTTTTGTAACCTAAAGGGTGCGGGTCCTTAGCTTTGAGTATATTAGCTCAACCCCATCCCTACTGGGGCACTGCCAATGTCACAGAGGAACCCAACCTTGCTGTCTTTGCCACCCTCTAAGTGGAAAGGATCCCCCACTTTTTTCAATGAAGTCCCCCAAAACTGTCTGGGAAAACCCAGGCTGTCCCCGTTCAGCGATTAAGGGGTTCCCAGACCCTGTCTCTGGACAATACCTTTTTTCACCAAGTCACCCCCATTTCTAGGGGTATATGGTTCCAGCTGCTGAGCCCCTTTCCTCACCTTGTCACCCTCCACTCCTTTTGAAGTCACCTCCAAATCCGCCCTTCCTAGTGGATACACCGGGTGGTTTGTCTGGAGGGTCTCTCACCTCCAGATAAGGAGCATCCTGTTTTTTTTTTCGCCCCCTCGTTGCCCCTTAATTTCCTCGGGGACAGCTGGTGCTGCTTAGATCCTACGCCCTCCAATTCAACCAGCCCCCCGAGAGGAGTGCACCCACGTTATCACCAGTTCCCAAATGTGAACAGGCCCCCTACAAGTCAGAGTGCATCAGAGCTTTCTGCGACAGGGCTTCTCGTCTTCCCCAGGACAGCCTATAGCACCCCTCTTCCTTCCCCGACGCCCCTCAACCTGTCCTGTCTTGTTGATCCGGCGACGGGTGGCGCTGGCTCCGGTTCCAGGCTCCTCCCTCCCTGTCCCTCGCCAGCGGAGCTTCCCCCCACGCCGGGCTAGGCGCCCCGGACCCCCGGAAGGAGGAAGGGTGTCTCCGCAGAGCGCCCTGGGCCGGCGAAGTCAGAGCACTGGGCCGGGCGGCTGGACCAAGCAGAGCGGCGGCGGCGGCGGCAGCGGCAGTGGGGAGCTGAGGCGGCGGCGGCGACAGCAGCTCCCCCTCCTCGCAGAGCCGGCCCGGGGGCGGGGCGGGGGGCGGAGACGCCTGGAAAGAGGGGGGTGCAGCCGGGCGGGCGGAACCCCGGGGTTCCTTGAAGGCAGGGAGTGGGGACGGTCTTAGAGGCAGGCGGAGCCGAGGCAAGGCCGCACGTCTTGGGGTTCAGAGGACAAGAGACAAGGAGGTGACTCCACTGAACGGAGCCCTGGATGGGAGGAGAGGTTGGGCTTAAGATGAATGGAATGGCGGACGCTGGGAGAATGGAGAAAGGGACCCTACTGCCCGGCTTGGGAGGGTAGAACTGAATGAGGAAAGTAGGGAACTAACTGCATAGGGGAGGGGTGGTGGCGAGATCCAGCCCGGGCGCAAGCCGGCCTTCTTAACCTCTCCGATTTTGTGTGAGCCAAATTGGTCAGTCCCTGGTCTGTATTCCTTCCCTCTGCGTTTTGTCAGCAAATATGCACCCGCACCCTTCCCTACTGACTCCTAAAGACCATAAAAATTGGGGAAGATGGTGGCCGGAGGAGGCACCGGGAGGAAGGGGTGCTGGCCACAGATCTGGGGAGTGGAGAAGCCAGAAATGGGACGACTTGTGCCAGGGATGGGGCAGGAGGATGGGGAAGAACCCGCGAGGAGGCCTTCTAGGCTGTGCACTTCGGACCCAGGGCGCTCAGTGTGTCTCCCAGGCGAGGGGCTAGCGGCCCCCGCCACATCCCGCCCGCCCACAGAACCACTTTTCCACGCCCGTAGGAACAGCATCTTTAATGGGCCCCGCCTCCCACGCCAGCTAAGCCGCCCCCCTTGCGTGCAGCCTTGGCCTCCTCCACCGCGGTGCGCAGGGCCCGGGCTGGGTCCCCGCGGAGCCGGGCCAACGCCCCGAGCAGCGCAGCGGCGCCATCCCCCGCACGGAGCTTTTGACCGCTCAGAAAATAGTGGGGCAGTGTCCCGGCCTCGAGCACACGGCCCAACTCATCCAGCAGCCCGAGGCAGCAGGCGCCCGCGTTCTCTGGCCGCGCGAGATAGAGCGCGGGCAGCCGTTCACACGCCCAGTAGAGCAGCGTCCGCAGGAGGTAGGGCGCTGCGGCCCGGGTCCCGGCCACCAGCGGGCGCAGCAGCGCCCGGGCGGCCGCGTGCGCTTGCAACAGCGGAGCGGGTATGCGCGCCTTGAGCGCCAGCTCCTGGCGGGCGAAGCAGAGCTGCCAGCCGGAGGCGCCCGGCCGCTCGGTGTGGCCACCGGGCACCAGGTAGAAGGATGATGACTCGAAGGCCAGCGGGCCGGCCCACGAGTGGCTCCGAGCGCCCTCGGGCCAGCCGGCCACGGACACCACAGGAATGAGGTCGAAGAGCAGGACGCGGCGCGGGGGCCCCGGCGTGGCCAGGAGGACGGTGGTGAACCCCGCGTGGCGGGCTGCGTGGACCAAGCGTGGGGCACCCGGGACCGGGAACAGGGACTCAGCGACCGCGGCCAGTGAAGCAAAGAACCACGAAGCCACCTGGGCGGGGCAAAGTGTGGGCCATGCCTCCCAATCCTCCGACGGCTGTGGGACTGGGCTAACGACGGCTGCTTTCGTGACGTCACCATTCAGGTTTTTCAGTGGGGTGGAAAAGCCAAGATGGATTACGTCTTGCTCGGGCGGCTCCGGCCCCGGAACGTTACTAGATGATTTTTCCAAAGACCCGTTTGGCTTAGATTCAGTGACACAACTGTGCGGCTGGTCCGTGGAGATTTGCCGGCCCTTGGGACTTCCTTCGCTTTCGGTTCGGTGGATGGAATCACGTCCTCCTGGGACTGGAGGTCCTAGACAATCCTGCCAGGCCTCCCGGATGGAGGTTCCACGTATCTGCTCTGGGAGGCACAGCCACGCGTAACGGGACTCCACGTCCAGTTGCAACTCCTGCCCAGTGCCGTCTAGTGAAAACACGGGCACTAGGAGTGTAAAGCCGGCGTCGTAATGAGGTCCCCGGATGTAAGGACCCAGGGGTGCAGGTCCCAGATCCAGGGAGCCCTCGCGAATCCCACCACGAAGCAGCAAGAGTTCTGCTTGGGGAGGAAAGCGGGGGTCCCGACGGTGAACAAGACCTACGGGAAGGGAAGAGACGGGTTCGGGAGGGCATGACCCAAAGCCCGGGCGGGGTGGGGAGGGGCTGAATGCTGCGAGTACCCGAAGGCAGGGAGAGTTACTTACCAAGCAAAGAGAAGACAAAGTCCTTGGCCCGGAGGAGGTCTGGTCCCGGCTTGGGCGCGTCACTCCAGCTCTCCTGCACACCCAGCTCCTGGATCAGCTGGGTTAGTTCCTGCAGCTGCGCCCCGGAGCAGAAGTCGATGTCCGTGAGCGGCCGGGCTGGGGCTGGGGGCGGCGGGCCCCACCAGGGCGCACTCCCCCAGACCGCGGAAGCCATGTGGCTCAACCTTTTGGGGCTGGGAAAAACGCGGACGGGAGGACGCTTAGACGGGCCGTTTCTTTGCTGCCAAAAAGTCGCCCGCGTTCTTCTCTCCTCCCGAGGCCGCGAGAGTGCCCCAGGCACAGCTCGTCAATGGGTCTGCAGCTGAAGAGCTCTAAATTTAGTCTTGAAAACGAACAAATAAATACCTCCAACGCCGTTGCCCTTTTCTCAAATGCTGGTCCCCGTCCCCATGGAACGGCTCACCTGACTCAGCAGGTAAAAAGTAGCTGTTGAGCCCCTCCTAGGGGATGTAGTAGCTAGTCGCCGCCGCCGCCCCTTGTCTACCTCCCCTTACCTCTTTTTCGGAGGAGGCTTGTGGTCTGCGGCTTCCCTCTTAGGGATAGCTGCAGGGGTTGGGAAGGGAGAGAACAGAACGATTCAACAGGTGACTTCTTCCTGTAGCCCCGAGGCCACGCCCCGAGGTACGACCACGCCCCTTTCTGGAGGCTGTCCGGGTCGTTCCGGACCGGCCCCGCCTTCTGCCGGAGATCAGTCACTTTCCGCTCCGCTGAGATCTCGCGCTGTCCTGGGGGTTGTAGTTTGTCTTCCGAGCTATCGGGGCGTTGAGGCCACGCCCCCGCATCCTTTCCTGTTCCGCTGAAGGAGTGCCTGATGGAAGTTGTAGTTTCTATGGAGATAACTGTTCCGTGACTTCCAAGTCTAGGTCAGCCCCTCGCAAACATTCCGTGGGGTTGGAACAGGATGGATCTTAAGAGCAAATAATAGTGGAGGACATGCCCTAGGGACCTGGGGGGAAAGAGGGGCCTCCACATCTCTTGTGTGAGTAGACGAACCCTGGTCACTTAGATCTAGGAGGGTTCGTCCATGCAATCATAACCTCATTTTAGAGATGAGACTGCAGCCTATAAAGGTTGCACATGGTAGGGTCCCGCCAGAGAGGTGTCGGAAAGGGGCTCCCAGCTGGGTGGGGAGGCCTCCCTTTGGAGTCAGTGTCAGGCAAGAACACACAGCTGGTAACCCAGGAATGGTGACTCAGGGAAGGGGCAGACGTATTGGCAATGCCTACCTCGGATAAATCAGTGCTGGCAGGGAAAGCACTTTGGGATCTGCCAGCCATGTATGTACACAGAAGAGTTACCAGAACTGAAAATCAAGTCCAGAGGAAAATCCCAGCTGGGCTGGGGCAAGGCAATGGAACATTATCAGGAGAAGGAAATTGCGTTCAGTGCCCACGGCTACCAGAGACACAGCTTTCGTCCAAGATGAGACTGGGAGCCAGAATGAGAAGACAGAGCCACGGGAAAGCAGGGACAGGCCCGCAGATCAGACCACCGCTAGACCAGGACGTCTCACATCCCCCTCCCCCACCGGAAAGACTATATCCAAAGTGAGACAGGCCTATGTCCATGGCAAAGGACTGTGAAGGAGGGAACTCCCAGAATCCAGAGCTTGATTTGGGGAGCCCCGATCTCAGGGGTTCCTAGTCACTGACAAAGAAAATTCTCCCTCAGTGACCTCGAGCCCCAAAACATAGCCCAGTACTGGGGAGGCAGGTTTCCATATATCAGGTTGTGACCCAAGAGACCAGATGGGGAAAACTGAAGGCTGGGCTCTTTCTCACATCTGGGGGCAATCAGGTATAGAGCGTCCCTACCTCTTCCCTCCTCCCCAGAGGGTGCCCTCTCAGTCACACTGAAAACAACGAAGTTCTGTGGGTTCTGTGGGAGCTTTGAAGATGCTGGGTTTGAGTGATGAGGGAAAGGAAAGTTTCTCTAAACTCTAAAGCATTACTGTCCAATAGAATTTTCTGTGATGGGGGAAGTGTTCTAATCTGTGCTGTCCAATATAGTAGCCACATGAGGCTACTGAGCCCTTGAAATATAGATGAGACCGAGGAACAGAATTTTACATTTTAATTTTTTTCATTTTTTTAAAAAGTAGGCTCCATGCATGCCCGATGTGGGGCTTGAACTCCTGACCCTGAGATTGAGTCACATGTTCTACCGATTGAGCCAGTCAGGCGCCCCTAAATTTTATTTAATTTTAATTAATTTACATTTTTAACAGCCATATTTGGCTCATGGCTACCGTATTGGACAACACAGCTCTAGGCCTTAGGGATCGGCGGTTTCTCCATGCACGGACGCAGGAGAAACAGGGGCGGGAGATAGCACCGGTCCTCCTCAGGCCCTGTGGGGGGCCAGCATCAGGAATGGGGCTGGGGTGGATGTCCTCAAACCACCACAGAACACTTCTCTTGCCTCTTTATTCCTGATGCACCTTTGTCCCCTCTTTTTCCAGGGTCGTCATCACACACTGATATCCCCACTCCTTGGTGGCCTCCGGGGGGTTGCTGGATGCCTCTTGGCGACTGCGCCTGGGAGACAGAGCTTCACATTTGTCCCTGCCCCCCCCAAACTGTCTCTGGCGGGCATCAAAGACCACATGCCCTACCCGGTTGCCTGACCCAGGGCAGTAGGGCTTCCAGTTGCTTTTGGGAGGCATGGACATCTGGCGATAGTTCTGGCAGCCTGAAGGCACGGTGTCCACAGGACGGTACACCCAGTCTTGGCTGCCTGCTCGCCGGGAGGATGGCTGCAGCTCAATTAGCAAAGGTACCTCGGAGAAGGTCTGCAGGTCATTGTAGATCATCACCTGGGGCCTGGAAGAGCTGGAGTTCTGACTAAGCGGGACAGAAGCCCATGGCAGGCGCTGTTGTGCGCCTTCCTTCCAAGCGGCCTCCTCCGAAACACACGGCTTCATCAGTGATGACTTTGGGGTCTGAGGTAGGCCCAAGACTTGGACTGAGTCGGTACTTGGAGCAAGGCCTGGGTTCTTGTGCTGGTTGGGATTTGGGATGAGGGATGAATCCTTGTGGAGCCCGGATTCCCCAATAAGGCTTTGAGTCTTGGGGAGGCCATGGTCTTGGGGAAGGGCTGGACCCTTGTGGGGGCCAGGAGCTTGATTAAGTCCTGGGTACTTGTGGAAGTTAGGGTCTTGGGTATATTCTGGGCTCCTGTAAATTCCAACGTCTGGTGTATGGCCACATCTCCTTTCGGCTTCGGTGGCTTGCGTGAGGCCTGGATTCTTATGGAGATCAGAATCTTGAGTAAGGCCTACGCCCCTGTGGACTCCAGAATCTTGGGTAAGACCTGGATTCTTGTAGTCTCCGGAGTCTTGGGTAAGGCCTGAGCCCTTATGGAGACCAGAGGTTTGAATCAAGCTTGGGCTCCTGTTGACTCCAGCGTCTTGGTATGGACTCTTCTGTGGGCAAGAATCTTGGTGGAGGCCTAGACTCCTAGAGACGCCCAGCTCATGAGCATTACCCATACTCTTGTAAATTCCAGAATCTTGAGAAGGGCCTGGCCTATTATGGAGGCCAGTCGTTTGGGAGAGATCTTGACTTTTATAGAGTATAGTCTCTTGGTTTTGTTCTAGATTCCTATAGACTCCAGAGTTTTGCCTAAAGCCTGAGCTCCTTTGAATGTCAGAAGTTTGGGGAAATGATATGTTCTTGTGGAGGCCACAAGGTTGGGCGAGACATGGGCTTCTAAAGATACCTGCATCCTGAGTAGGACCTAGGCTCTTTTGGGGGCCACAATCTTGGGTAATAACCAGATTCTTGTGCAATCCAGAATCTTGGGAAGGGCTTGGACTCTTGCAGAGATAAGGGTCTTGAGGAAGGCCTGTGGGCTTGTTTAGGCCTGGATCTTGAACAAGGCCTGGGTTCTTGTAGAGGCCTGGATTTTGGGTGAGGCCTGGGTTCCTGGGAACTCTCAAGTCCTTTGAAGGGCTTGAAGTCCTTTGGAGACCAGAATCTTGGTTGAGGCCTAGACTCTCCCGAAGTTCAGGGGGTTGGGGTTGGATTGGGGGTTGGAAAGCCTTGGAGACCTGGGGAGGGATGGGGAACTGGGAAGATGGGACAGACTGAGAAGACTTGGAGGCTGGGGGGAAGGTGAGGGGTTGCCCTGAGGTGGAAGGCTTCCGGTGGTCGGAGGGTTGATGAGGGACGAAGGATCTGGGACACATAAGAGGCAGAGCAAGAGTGCACGGGGGAGGGATGGTGCTCGGTGAGCTCTGGGCACTGGTCGGAGAGTGAAAGCAAGGTTGAGGAGATGTGTTATCCTTGGAGTGGACCAGGAATTTGGGATAGGGCGGAATCTGAGAGTCTGTGTTTCTCCTCTCAGAACTGCAGGGATGGAAGCTGAAATAAGGGAAGGTCTTGGGCTGTAAGAACTTGTCTTTGGCATCATTTGAGATCTTCCACTCCACATTCCCCAGCTCCAGGTAACCCAGTACGGAGCCTGTGGAGGGCCTGGCACTGTCCCCACTCTGCTGCTTCAATGTTGGCTCAGCTGTACCGGAACTGCCCAGACCCTGTCCCTCTTGGGACCTGGGGAGGGTGCCCACGTCCTTTCCGGAATACCCAGAGTTCGGCGGGGGGCACACATGGCACACATTCTGCTTCACCCTGCGGGCATCGTAGACCACGTGGCCAGTGGAGAGGCCTTGGCCGAAGGCAGTCAGGGTGGAGGGAATAGGAGTTAGGATGGGGGTACGGGTGGTGACAGAGACAGGAGTGGGGACGGGAGTGGTAGTCAGGGTCATGACCAGAGCTGGGGCAGGGGTTGGGATAGAGATTGGGACAGGGGCTGGGGGAGGAGCTGGGGCAGGAATAGTGGCAGGGATAGAAGGTAGGGGAGGGGCTGGGGCAGAGGTGGGAGCAGGGACCAGGGGGTGAGGGACACGAGTATAGGTTAGGTGAGCGTGGGCCGGAGTGCATGTTGGGGCCTGGGCTATTATGTGTTCGGGGCTGTGACCCAGGGGATGGGCTGAGGTGTACTCAGGGCTGTGGGCCTGGGCAGGAGTGTGCTGAGTGCGCTCAGGGGTGAAGCCTGGGGAGTAGGTATGGGCCTGGACTGACGTGTGCTCAGCAGCATGGGCTGGGGGGCAGGTCTGGGCTTGGGGGGTGATGTGCTCAGGGGTGAGGGCTGCGGAGCAGGTATGGGCCTGGAGGGGGTTGTGCTCAGGGACCTGGTCTGGGGAATGGATCTGGGCCTGAGGCAGGGTATGCTCAAGGGTGTGAGCTAGGGAGTAGGTCTGGGCCTGGGGGGTATTGCGCTCATGGGTGGGGGCTGGGGAGGAGGTCTGGGCCTGGGGGGTGCTGTGCTCAGGGGTGTGGGTCTGGGTCTGGGTCTGGGCCTGGGTCTGGGCCTGGGCCTGGGGGGTGCTGTGCTCAGGGGTGTGGGTCTGGGTCTGGGTCTGGGCCTGGGCTTGGGGGGTGCTGCGCTCATGGGTGTGGGTCTGGGTCTGGGTCTGGGCCTGGGCCTGGGCCTGGGGGGTGCTGTGCTCACGGGTGTGGGTGTGGGTCTGGGACTGGGCCTGGGCCTGGGCCTGGGGGGTGCTGTGCCCATGGGTGTGGGCTGGGGAGGAGGTCTGCATCTGGGTCTGGGCCTGGGCCTGGGCCAGGGGAGTGCTGTGCTCGGGGGTGTGGGATGGGGAGTAGGTCTGGGTCTGGGCCAGGGCGTGGGCTGGGTCATAGTCTGGGGTGTTGGTCTTGCTCTCGTGGGGCAAGAGGACGGGAACCATGTCCACCTTGCTCATCCTGGGGAACTGGGAAGGTGTCTCATGCCTGGAGATAAAGGGGGCCCGGGCCTTCAAGGCTGTGACCTGAGGGGCCTCCCCTGCTTCCATCACCCCCTCCTTCCATAGTCCCCAGGCAGCGTCCATGGGAGCCCCGGTGTGCCCGCACTGAGGGGGCATCCAGCAGCACCCGGGAGCCTTCTCGTCATGCGTGTCTGGTATCCAGGAGTTGAGGTGGTTAGGGTGCCTGACCAGGAAGCCTGGGCGGCGGTGGAAGCGGGAGGAGACCCTCGAGCACAGGTTCTTGGCGTCCATGGAGCAGCGGGAGCACATGGGGTGGCTGCCGACGCAGCTGTGTTGCTTGTCTGCGGGGAAAGGTGGGATGGGACGAGGCCGGGGCTCCTGAGGGGCTGGGAAAGGGGACAGGTTCACATCCCTTTGAGGTCATGCTGGGGCCCACTCACCTTTGGGGAAAAAATGATGGAAAAGAATCCGCAAGGAGCTCTTCAGATGCCTCCAGAGCTGAGGGGAGCAGGGGAACGGGGAGCCAGGACGGTGAGCCCTGCAGCCCAGCCCTCGCTCGGCCACATCCCACAGCCCGCAGCCCTCCCACCTCAGCCCCTTCTGGCCAACCCCCAGGCTCCCCCAACCCTGTTGCCCAGCCCCCGCCCTGACCAGAGTCACCACATTGATCCCCACGTTGAGCAAGATGAAGCTGCCCAGAATCAGAAGAATCGAGTCTCCTAGGTCCTGGCACTTCCTGGGGTTGGTGCCAGAGCATACTTGGGCTCCGTGGTGGGCTCGCTCACCCATGGCCGGGGGTCCCAGGACTACCTGGGCCCCCCCTGGCCCCCACATACTCACTAGGAGGCAGACTCCTCTGGTGGGGGAGGGGGAGAGGGACTGGGTCACAATGGGGCGGGTGTTGGGGTCACAATGAGGGAGGAGAGGAAACGGAGGGCCTAGGACGGTCTGCCCTAGTAACCAGGTTCTTGTAATCTGAGTCCCAAAAGTCAAACGGGGCTGGAAGCCAGCACGCCCGCCCTGTGGCCCTCATTCCTCCTTCATTCCCTTACTGCCCCTACCTTATTCTCTCAAACACTCACACATTCCATCCCCTTGGCCACTTCTGAGGCTGGAAAGACCTTGGCCTCAGAGCCTGGGCATTCTCCCTGCCCTCCGTTGGGCGGTGGCCCTGGATCTGAGCAGAGGTAGGACCCACCGGTCTGGAATCTGACCTCACGGCGTCGTGTGGGGCTGAGCCTCGGAGCCCACTTTCGAATCGGGGAGGCCAGATGCCCAGAGCAGGTGCACGGAGACTGGTGGTTTGCAGTCTGCAGCTGCAAGACAGTGTGGGACCAGATCCTGCCGGGGGCGGTGGGGGGGGTGCACAGCCACGGGGAGCCTCCTGCCCAGAAGCCAGGACCCAGGCTGGCAGAAGGAGCGGCGCTTCCAAGCCATAGAACACAGCACAGTGTTTCCTGGACTCTGTTGCTCTTTATTTCTCTCTCCGCGCCCGGCCCCACCGCCCACAGACACCGCGGGTCAGTGAAGCTTCCCGGTCCGGCTCCTGTGCAGGGAGGGCCTCGAGGCTGAGGTGGCCGGCGGGGGCAGTGAGTTGGCCCGTGCTCGGCTCTCTTGCACTTGCCGCTTTAGCTCCAGGCTGTCATACACCTGGCAGCTGGCATTGCCCCCCGGGTTCCTGCTGAGTGGCATGAAGGTGGGCTGCGGTTGGGGGACCTCGGGAGCCTGGACTTCGGGCAGGGGCTGGGAGGAATGGGGAAGCAGGGCCGAGCTGGGGGCCGGGGCCCGTTGGTAGGTCGTCTCGCCCAGCATGGTGAGGGAGGTGGAGGTCGTCAGGGCGTGCCGGGCGGGCGGTGCCTCCGCCCATTCGGCGGCCCGGCGCCGGACCTCGTGGGGTTCCCTCAGGTGGCCCGTGGATGGGTGCGGGCTGCGGCTGGGCTGGCTGTAAGCGTGGCTGGGGAGGCCCCGCCGGTAGGCCTGGGGGGAGCAGTGCTCCCGGGCCTCGGGCCGGGAGCCCCGGGGCATCAGGGCGGGTGGAGGCTCAGAGCCCTCCAGACCCCGCCGCCGCTGATCCCAGGAGTCATAGAGAAGCTGGCCGGTCGAGGGGTAAGGGCTGTACCCCACGGGCACGCAGGAGGGATTCGGGGGCAGCCGGCGGAGAGGGGGCGGAGACGAGACCCACTGCTCCGCCTCCATGTTGCCCCAGATTCGAGACTGGGAGCAGTGGGGCCCGTAGGACTGCAGCCGCAGCTCCGACTTGGCCTCCACACGCTTGGGCATGCGGCGCAGCTCAGGTGACAGGTAGAGAGATGGTGGCGGCAGGCTGGCCAGGATCCCGCCCTGGCGGCCCCACAGCCCCACGCTGGAGGGCAGGCCCGTCTGCGGGTAAAGCCCGCCCCAGCCGCCCCGGGGGTACTTGGGGCGTGGGAAGGCCAGGTCCTCCTCCTCCAGGTAGGAGTCTAGGTCCTCCCGGTCAAAGGAGGGCACGGCCTGAAGCTGCGACATCTTGTGGCGGTGATGGTGGCTCCGGAAGGCTGAGCGTTGGTGGGGGAAACGCCTCTGGTTCCTCAGCTCCCACTGGTGGCTACAGGGGCGGTGGTGGCCGTGGGGCTGGCGGGGGCCGCGGCGGCGGGGGCGGCGGGGGCGCCGGCGCCGGGCGCTGCAGAGACGTTGGTAGGAGGAAGAGGGGCAGCAAGTGGGCCTGGCCATCTTCACTTCCACAGGCTCCAGGGTGCAGTGGACGTGGACGTCTTGGGCCTTGGCTGGGGAATCTTTGGCGGAACTTTCACAAGCCTGCGAGCTTTCCTCTGGGGGAGACACGAGTCCATGAGGCCGGGGCGATTGTCAGAAGAGCTCAGGGCTGGGAACGGGGCGGGGCGGCCTGGGTTTCTAGGGTTGTGCTGGTGGCACCGGGGGACCGTGTCCCCCACCTCTCTTGCTGCCATACTTACTTTTCTGATTAATCCAACAGACCATCTTGTCTAAGGCGTTCTGGAGCCCATGCCACATCTGGGGGTAGGGCGGGCTGGGAGTGAAGACCAGGAAACTCTCTACACCCCCAGCCCCTACACACACCCCTACCTGGCTCCCAGCCAAGACCACACTCCTGCAGGTGGAGGTGTGGGCTGCAGCCGGCTCCCACCCGCAGTCCTCTTCACCCCCGGGGGCGGCCCCCCGCCATCACTGACCGCAGTTACCACGTTGATCCCAATGTTGACGAGGATGATGAGGCCCAGCAGCAGGAGCAGTATGTCCTCGGGGTCCTGGAGATGTTCCTGGTATTGATTGCAGCACCCCATGTTATCATACCAGAGCTGGTTTTCCATGGTGGGGGGGCCCTCGGGCCACCTGGGCCACCGCCCCCCCCCCAGCCCCGACCACATTGTGCTCATGGAGGGACCTGGGGACACCTGCCAGCTGGTGAGGGGGTTGGGTCATAATGAGGCACATTGCAGGGAATCACAATGCAGAGGTGGCCACTCTTTTATCCGATCGGCTTGCCCTGAAATGGCCATGTCCGACCTTGGCTGCCACTCGATGGGGCCCTGTCCCCGGACATCCCAGAGCTCAGTCTGTCCCTATCTCCACGGGGGCCTGCTTAAGTCAGCACCTGATTCTTGAGTTGAAAATATGGTCGCTATAGTGGTCAGACGGTCTTCGCAGGGACTGAGTCTCCATAAAGGGTTTCCTCCATGTCTTTGGGGCCATCAAGGCAGTTTGTGGAGTTGGTCCCCTCCACCCATGCCCACTTGGGGCCAGCAGCTAGGGTGACAGCACGAGTCCCCTCCGGGGTCGCCCCACTGGGCCATTCCCTCCCCGTCCTTCCCGTTTCCCTATCGTAATTCTCCCCACCCCTTCCTGGCCAAGGAGCACAGCCCTACGCAGTGTGGTCACCAAGCCCACTGGCCCCCTCGCTTTGGAGCAAGACTGACTTCCCGCTCGCCTCTGCCAGGGACCACCCCCGCCTGTGCCCTCTCTCCTTAACCAACTGCCCTCCCACTGACCTAGCCCTCCAGGTTGGAAAACCGTTAGCTCCCCGCTTAAGAAAACCTGATGAAATGCACAGAGCACAAAACAGGTGTAATTGTTGATAGGACAGAAGGAGCCTCCTTCTTACAACAGGCTCATCGCTGGGGTCTGAGAAGTGGTCCCCTGGGGGCCTCGCGTCATTTGCACCACAGAGGAACAACTTGACAGAAACAAAACAACAGCCAGGGGTCGTTTCCCTTCGCGCCTCCGAACACATAGTAGGTGCTCGGTACATACTCACTGAATGGAATTAACTTAAAATGATCAGTGATGTTGGCTGAGCAAAAGGGAACAGAGAGGCAGGCTGATTCACGGACGGCCTGCCTGTCCACATTCCAGGAACACATCTGGTGCAGAGGTGGGGTCGGTTCCTTCAGCCTGGGTGCACTCACGGGCTTCTCTTCCCGAGCGCACCAGCAGCCGCGTGTGTGCATGGGTGTGTGTGTGTGTGTGATGGCGGCTGTCTAGGACTAGGGTAGGGCCCGCGTTTCCCTGCTGTGGGGATGCACTGCTCCGATGAGCTCGCATGCCAGACGGAGGCAGGTGGGAGTCTGACGGGCCAGGCTGACTCAGTGGAAAGCAGTCTCCCTGCGGGAGCAGAGCCTGGAGCCCCCAAGGCCGGGAACTTGATCCCTGGTGTCTGTGTGACCGTGGATAAGTCACTTCTCCTCCCTGAGACTCGGTCTCCTCGTTGGTGACAGGCAGGTGCTAAGCAGAGCAGTGAGGTCCCAGAGAGCAGCCCTCGAGAATGTCCCGGAGTTTGGTCCTCGGCTCCGAGCCTGCTCGTGGGTACGGGAGCTTCGGGTCCTGCCTGGGGAATTGCGAGGGCCCGGATCCCCTCCCTCTCAGCCAGCCCTGCTCCAAGAAACCGGGGCTTGGGTGGCGGTGGGGGGTTGGGGGACACAGCACACCTTGAGGTTGCAGCCGCAGAAACCAGGCTGCTGAGGGGTTAGGGCCACAGGGACGGGGTCTCCCCTCTAGTGCAGGTCTGCTTGAGGATCTGGGCCGGGATTTGGGGGGTTGCTCTGGACACGAAAGAAAATAGGGGAGTGGCAGGTGGGAACTTCAGGATCCAGAAGGGGCTGGGAGAGAACTGAGGGCTGGGCCCAGGGAAGCCAAGAGGTAGGTGAGGGTCCTTGGGGCTCTCGAGGCCGCTGTTGCCAGGGAGACCCTTCTGTGGGTGACTGGGGCTTTGGGGTGCCCTGCGGGCCCTGGCTCCCCACACACCACCACACACCACCACACACCACCTCCTCTCTTCCTTTTATTTTTGTCCCATTCACCTCTCTGTCACCGAACGGTATACCCAGTCCTTGCCCGTCCCCTCGGTGGCGTTGCTGGATGGGGAGCCCAGGGGGGTAACAGTGGGATAGGGCCTCCACCTCGCGGGTCAGCTCCCGCAGCCGCCGCCTCACGTCTCGGGCGTCATACACTACGCGGCCTGAGGAGCGGCGCCGGGGGATGTCGGGGACCACGGCTGGGCCCCGGTCAGGCGGCGGGGCCGGAGTGGGGGCGGCACAGGGCTCGGGCTCGACCTGGGTCCCCACCCCCGCCCCACTGTTCTTGTGGCTCAGGGCCTGCAGGCTGGGGGGTGGAGGGTTCACCGGGTACACGTAGGCCTCGAGGCCCAGCTCTGACCGCATCTCTCCTTTGAGGGGCCTTCCTTCTATGGTCTGCTGGAAGCGAATGGTCTGGGGAGGGGGCTCCACGGCGTCCTGGGGCCAGGGAGCCCAGAACCGCTGGGTGGACTGGAAGCCTTGCCAGTCTGCGGGCTGATCCCAGTGGTGGGAGCAGACTGCTGGGTGCTGGTGTGGGGGCTTCTCGTCGTCGTCCATGTCGGGGGCCCAGGCTACCGGGCGGTGGGCTCGGCGGCCGGAAGAGCCTCGGTGGCGGTGGCGGCGAGCGGGCGGGGGGGTCACAGTCATTTTCACAGGGTCCATGGTGCATCGAAGGTGGAGTGCAGGGGCGCTCTGCTCCGGAGGCTGGGGGTGCTTCCCAGGTGAGGATGACTTAGAAGCTTCTGTGGACCAAGGAGAGGCGGGAGGCCCGTGGGGAGGCTGGCTCCTGCGGGGGGGTGGAGGGGTAGGGCGCAGGGGGAGAGGCTGCACCGCTGTGGTGTCTGAGACAGGAGAGCGGGACGGGAAGGGGCCAGCTCCGGGTCAGGGCTAGAACACGGGACTCCCGCCTCTCCTGTGCCCCCCGCCCCCCCTGCCCCCCCCCCCCCCCCCGCTTACCTTTCTCATAAACGATATGGAACGCTTGGTGTAGGAAGCCGCGGAGTCTACGCCAGAGCTAGGTGAGGGAGGACACAGTGACCCCGGGCCGGCCCTGGCCACCAGGCCTCCCGCCGCCGCCATCCTGCCAGCGCCCTCCCGCCTGGCCCCACCCTGACCAGCGTCACCATATTGATGCTAATATTAATGCAGATGATGAGGCCCAAAAGCAACAGGATGGAGTTGCCCAGGTCCTGACAGTTGGTGTTGGAGCTGTGATACGAGGCCCACCCGGGTCGTGGCCGCTCAGCCATGGCCATGGGGGTCCCGAGGGCCACCGGGGCCCCTAGGCCCCCAGCCCACTGTGCCCACAGTATCCACCAGCTTGCCTCCTGCCTGCCCCAGGGGCTCCTGGGGGTAAGCGGGTCACAATGATGCCGGAGCTCTCCCTCACAATGTGCCAAGAGGCAGAGTCTTGGGCCCATGGTTGACCCTCCAGCCCGGGCCCAGGCCTTGGCGTGTTGAACCCTTTACCTGGCACGCCTGTCCTGTAACCAGCCATCTGGACCAGCGCACGAGCCCCCTGGCCTGTCTGGTGTCTGCCCTGATGAGCCCCTGGCCATCCCTTCTCTACACCGGCCTCAGGCCTCTGCACACACCTGGGCCCTGATGGGAACTCCCCCCAAAACCCTGCTACCATGGCAGCCTTACCCCAGCACCCACTCCCCCCTTTCTCTCCATGCTCTGAGCGGCTCCCCGAAATGGGCTGTGGGCTTGGATCACCTCCCTCTCCCTCGCTGGCAGAGTGGCAGCCTTGAGGCTTAGTTTCTCGGAGCCCCCCACCGCCCCCCCATCACAGCAGGCACAACCAACAGTTAAATTTTTATATTTACAATATTCTCTTCATCTTTTGCCAGGTTTAAAAATGTGTACAGAGCCGCGAAGGGTTGGGGCAGGGATGTGGGATTGTCAGGGGATTGTTCTGGGGAGAGGGGCTGGGCATTGGAGTCCGTGGCTGAATCTTGGGGTCCCCCAGCCCCCCTCCCATGCCCCAGTCTGGGGGGCATCTGTCTACAGGGTTCAGGGCCCAGGTCCCTAGCATTTAGAGGGCATGGCTGTTTGGAGAGGAGCTAGACCAGGCAAGGGAAGGGGTCAGAAAAGAACTAAGTTTCCATGGGAGGAGGTGGGAGAAGGGATAGTCAGGAGGCAGAGTTCTGGGGAGCCAAGACCAGGGATTCCGGATTTGGGCATCAGTGGAAGATGGCCCCCCACCCCCTACTCAAGTTTGGCACGAAGGAACCCACAAAATACCAGCAGACGAGGATTCTCCTCCACTGGTTCCCTTAAAACCCTTCCTGACACGGTTCTTCTCCCCAGAGGCCCAAAGCCTTTCTCCTCCGACGGTTCCTCTCCGGGGCAGTCACCGCACACGTGTCCTTTCGAATTCTCCCTGCTGCTGTCCGCCCGAGCCCTGTCCCCCACTGCCCCCTCCATCTGTTCCTCAGCACCGCTGACCTCATTCTCTCCCCAGCCTGTCCCACGAAGCCTTTCCCCCCTGCGCCCTCCCTCCGCGGCTCCTTTCCTTCAGCCCTGGCGGCTGAGGGAAGGGGGGCCTCGTCAAAGAAGGGAATGGGCGGCTGAGGGGAGAAGGTGCTCTGACACTGACACAGGATGGCTTCAAAGAGGGAGACAGAGATGGGAGGAGGACCACTGAGGCAGAGAGGGAGGGATGAGACACAGTGAAGGGAGGAGAGACACAAGCAGGACCCCTTTCACTGCCACTTGCGTCCCCCATATCCCACCTGTCCCCACATTTACCTGCCCTGGCCCAGGACTGGGGAATCCTTGGCACATTTTTGGGGGTCTTCCCCCCCCAAACCCACCTAACCCAGTTTGGCACAGATGAGCAATGGTCTGAGGACTGAGGGAAACGCTGTCCTCAGACCCCAGTGAGGGCTTTGGTCAAACATGCATGGCCTCTGTGGGTGGCACGCCAGGCCCCCCCCAACTTGGCATCTCTTGGGGGGGAGATGGGGCAGAGGTCTGCCCGCAGGACTTGTACATCCCCCCCAGCTTCGGTCAGTCTGAAGTCTGTTCCCACCTGCTGGGTGGGGAGGAACTAAGTGCTAGGCCTCAGGCCTGGGGGACGCCGGGAGTGCTGGCGGGAGAGGGGCCGTCTGCATGGGAAAACACACAACCACATGCAAGAAGAGCTGTGTCCTGGACCCGTGGGAAAACAAGTTCCCAGGCAGCACAGGGACGCACAGATCTCCTCCCTTCCCCCTGGCAGGGAGTCCTCCCCAGAGCACGGGCTTCGTCTGACATATGCCACGGGGGATAAACATGCTTCGCGGGGGCAGAGGGGGTGTGGGGCACGGAGTGGGAGTGGGGGGGGGGACGACTGATTTCCTCGGTACCTTCCCAAGGGTCACTGTGCGTGAACACACCATTTCCAGGGTCTCCAAGGGGTGGGGAGGGACGGGAGGAGGGAGAAGGCATGAGGGAACGGGATTCTGGGGTACAAATCCCCGCAGGAATTCTTTTGAGGGGGCCAACATGTGTCCAGGGGGGCAAAAAAAAAAACACCTCACCCTGCACATGGGAAAACACACCCCCTCGTGAGAAAGCACGCCTCCACGTGGGAAAACACGTCCACGTTTCCACACACCGAAGACTGGTGTCCCAATGGAGGGCACGAAACACCCCCCCGCCCCCCGGTTGTTCCGAGGCCCAGGTCCAGAGAAGAGGACGGGCCTCTGGCATGGGAAAGACACACATCCTGGTGCGGAAACCCATGTCCACCTAGCGCTCCCCGCCGCGGGGCACCTCCGGCGCGAGAAGCCTGTGGCCAGTCCTCCTCCCTGCCTTCTGAGCCGCACTGCCCACCGGCACTGCCCACTGGCGGCGGCGGCGGCGGCGGCGGGGAGGGCCGGGGAGGAGGGCCTCCCCCCCCAGCCGCCCCCTATACCCGAGTGGTGGAGTGGGGGTGCGGTAGCGTGTTGTTGTGGCTCGTTGCGGTGGGGGGCGGCGGGGGGAAGGGCCCGAAGGGGTGGAGGGACGGGGGCGGCGGGGGCGGCGGGGGCCCCAGGCCGCTGGGCAGCAGGGTCAGGGCCCCGGGGGCCAGCAGAGGCACGTCGTCCGGCGCCCGGCGCAGGGCCAGGGTGTAGTCGGGCGGGCAGGCGGGGCGCAGGGCCTCGGCGGGGTCCGCCCCGACGCCCCCCGCCCGCTTCAGCTGCAGGGACACCAGCTCCTCCTCGGGCGGCAGCTCGCGGCCGGCGGCGGGGAGCAGGGGGCCCCCGCCGGGCACCCCGGAGCCCGAGCCGCCCGGGGGGCTGAGCCGCCGGCACCGCAGCTCCTGCCGCCGGTCCCGCTTGTAGTAGAGCGCCGCGAAGGCCAGGATGTTGAGGAAGAGGAGCGAGGCGCCCACGGCCACCGTGACGCTGAGCTCGGTGGAGTAGTCCCGGGAGTCCCCGGGGAAGCGGTCGTAGGCGCGGGGGCCCGGCTCGGGCTCGGGCTCGGGCGGCAGGGTGGCGGGCGGTGGCGGGCGGCGGGTGCCCGGGGCGCCGGGGGGAGGGCGCGGCGGCCAGCGCGTGGCGTAGGGCGGCAGGCGCGTGGTGGTGGTGAAGAGCTCCGTGTGCAGGTTGTGCAGGTGCGGCACGAGCTCCAGCCAGAAGGCCACCTTGTTGGCGCGGTAGTTGTCGCGCACGCGCGGCTTCAGGCCTATGTGCAGGTACTGCTTCTCCTTGCTGTTGAACTTGCTCCACACCACCTCCTCGAAGCGGTTGGGCTTCGTGTGGATGAACTTGGTGTCCTGCGGTACCGGGTGGTTGGGGTCGCTGCGGGCACAGGAGGGCGGGGAAAGGAGGAGTGAGGGGGCGGCCCCGTGGGGGAAGGTGTGTGGGTGGACGGGGCAGGGGGAGACCCACGGAGATGCCGAGATGCAGAGGGCGGGGAGACAGAAGGAAAGCCCGAGAAGAGAGAGGCAGAAGAGACAGAAACTGCCAGAGACAGGCAGAGATGGGCAGGGACAGGCAGAGATGAGGACGGGGGCAAAGACGGGCAGAGATGAGGACCGGGGCCAGAGACGGGCAGAGATGAGGACCGGGGCCAGAGACAGGCAGAGACGGGCAGAGATGAGGACAGGGGCAGAGACAGGCAGAGATGAGGACAGGGGGGCAGAGACGGGTAGAGATGGGGGAGCAGACAGAGACGGGCAGAGACAGGCAGAGATGAGGACGGGGGCAGAGATGGGCAGGGACAGGCAGAGATGAAGACGCAGGGGCAGAGACGGGCAGAGATGAGGACAGGGTGGCAGAGAAGGGCAGAGATGAGGACGGGGGCAGAGATGGGCAGGGACAGGCAGAGAGGAGGACGCAGGGGCAGAGACGGGCAGAGATGAGGACAGGGTGGCAGAGAAGGGCAGAGATGAGGACCGGGGCCAGAGACAGGCAGAGACGGGCAGAGATGAGGACAGGGGCAGAGACAGGCAGAGATGAGGACGGGGGGGCAGAGACGGGCAGAGATGGGGGAGCAGACAGAGATGGGCAGAGACAGGCAGAGATGAGGATGGGGGCAGAGATGGGCAGGGACAGGCAGAGATGAGGACACAGGGGCAGAGACGGGCAGAGATGAGGACAGGGTGGCAGAGAAGGGCAGAGATGAGAACGGGGGGCAGAGATGGGGGGCGGAGACGGGCAGAGATGGGGGGCAGACAGAGATGGGCAGGGATAGGCAGAGATGAGGACGGGGGCAGAGATAGGGAGGGACAGGCAGAGATGAGGATGCAGGGGCAGAGACAGGCAGAGATGAGGAGGCGGGGGGCAGAGATGAGGACAGAGTGGCAGAGAAGGGCAGAGATGAGGACCGGGGCCAGAGACAGGCAGAGACAGGCAGAGATGAGGACAGGGGGGCAGAGATGGGCAGAGATGGGGGGGCAGAGACGGGCAGAGATGAGGACGGGGGCAGAGACAGAGGCCGAGACAGCCAGAGAGATAGCTGGCGAGAGAGGCAGAATCTGAGACTGAGTGAGACAGACACATTTAGGAACAGAGAGACAGAGACAGGGGACAGACAGCCAGGGTGAGACCGGCAAGGGAAAAGCAAGCCGATGGCAGAGAGTAGAGGGAAAGACACAGTATCAGTGGATTCGAAGGGAGAGAGATGTAGAGACAGTGGCAGAGAGACGGACAGACACAAATCCTTACACAGATACAGCCCCGGGGATCAGATGGAGAGCAGAGTGCCAGGAGAGACAGACCCGGAGGCAAAGCCACCAAGGGAGCCCACCCCCCGGAAGGACAGGGCCCTCTCTGTCTGACCGCTGACTCTCCAACGCACAGCTTGGGGCCTGGCACAGAGAAGGCGTCCAGCAGGTGCCTGGGTCGAGGAGGCAATGATGGGGAATGGCGGTGGGGAGTGAGGGGCGGCGCGCGGCGGATGGTGGCGGCGTGTGCCTTGGCCTGCAGGGGGCGCCCCCACCCAGCCCCGCTGGCCCTCACCCAGTCTTGGCGAAGTTGGTCCAGTAGGTCATGACCACAGCGCTGAGCATGACGTCGTTCTTGGAGAAGTTGCAGGGGAAGAGGTCGGTGGCGCCCACCATGGGCACGCCAAAGACGTAGGGCAGCTCGTCCCCGTGCGCCGCGTCCGCCCACTCGGGCCGGCCCTCAGCCTGGCAGTGGTGGTAGAAGGTATAAAAGTAGACGGGGGACTGGTAGTCAGCGTGCAGCTTGGCGGTGGCCACAGCCGGTGCCACCCACTGGTGGTCTGTAAAGAGCGCCAGCAGGGTCTTTCTCCGCATTTCGCCGTTGTCCCGGTCGGCCCAGTCCGTGTACATAAACTTGATGGTCTCCCGGAGCACGTCCTTGCCCTCCGGGTAGCCGTACAGGTTGTCCACGAAGTTGGAGACGGTGAAGTCAAAGGCGCTGGCAGACACGCCGTCCTCGCTCTCGGCGGAGTCCTCTACGAACTTGAGGCCCTCTCCTTGGTTGACGCCGATGAGCATGTCATAGTTGAGGAATTCTCCCTGCTGCATGAGGATCTCAGGGTCATCGGGGACGACGTCACCGTCCACCACGGGCCCGAAGGCGATGTGGTAGCTGGGGAGAAGGGGTCAGGGTCTCATCACCTGCTCCCTGGCCTCCTCTCAGCTCCCAGCCTGCCGGGCCCTCTGCTCAGAAGACCCTTCTTTGTCCCCTGGGTAAAAATCTCCTGAGTCCTTCGGGGCCCTTGGCCTCTCGGGAAGTCTCCCCCGATGCGCTTCGTGGCCCCTTGTGCACCCTCGCTCTGTTTGGGCGCCTCTGCTTAGGAAAGAGGGGCCTGAAGCCCCCCTCTCCTTGCCGAACGGAATGCCTGTGGGCACCTCTCACCCTCAACGTCCTTGGAGCAAGGAAAGCGGAGGCCTGGACCCGGCCCTCTCCCACCCCCATACCGGGCGGGCTGCACGTCCTGGTCCACCAGCTCCCGGGAGGGCTTCCGGCGCAGGCACTCCACGGCTTCGGCGCTGTCCTCCCGGTCGCAGCCCACTTTGGCCGCCAGCAGCCGCGTGTATTTGAGCGGCTGGTAGTTGACAGACCAGCTGGAGATGGCAGTGCCGCTCTGGGCGATGGCCTTCTGGAACAACCCTGGCAGGACAGGCGCAGGCTTCAGGCTAGGCTGTCTCCGCCCAGGCAGGAACGGGGACCCGATGGGGTTAGCATGTGGGAATGCGGACGGGAGGGGCAGGCCGAGGGATGGCCCATACCTTCCGAGTGGTGAGAGAGGATCAGAAGGTTGACGCAGGAGGCCCCTGCCCCCGATCCAAAGATGGTGATGCGCTCGGGGTCACCCCCAAAGTGGGCAATGTTCTCACTGAGCCAGCGCAGGGCCTGAATCTGGTCCAGGAGGCCGTAGTTGCCTTTCGCAGCTTGGTCTCCGGTGCTGAGAAAGCCTGGAAGCACAGGAGGAAAGGGGCTTCCTGGGGGTGTCAGAGCGCCCTCACCCCCTTTCTGGGCAGCTCGGTCCAGTCCAGAAGCCATTCTGCTTCTGCAGGGTCTAGAGGAACACCGCCCACCGGGGCCCTCCCCGCCAGCCTCCAGCCCCTAGAGCTGACCGCCCACCCTCACCGAGCACCCCAAGCCGGTAGTTGAGCGTGGCTACGATGACGTTGCCGTAGGCGGCCAGGACGGAGCCGTCAAACATGTTCCCGGTACCCTCCATGTAGGAGCCGCCGTGCAGAAACAGCATCACCGGCTTCTTCCCAGAGTCCCGGATATCTGCGTGGGGAGGGGGTGGGCAGTGGGCCGGGGTTGGGGGACAAGAACACAGTCAGACCAGAAGCAGCACCGCCCAGCTCCCAGGCCTGCGGAGGACCAGCCCGGAGCTCAGGGGACATGTCTCTCCCGTCCCTGGGGGGCAAGACCGGATTCCCCTCCCTCCCTCCCCACGGAGCCCTGGCCGAAGGTCCCACCCCACCTCCTGTCGGCCTGCCCCGTGGCACTTCTCCAAATGCCAGACAGACCTTCCAAGAAGCCTCAGAGGCGGGGGGGACCCTCCCCAGGGCATCTGCTGGATCCAGGGGACCCCCTCCCCACACACACACAGCAAATCTCCTTCCGGCTCCAAGGAAGAGCGAACTCCCAAGGCTGGCCCTAGCGCTAGAGATGCTGGGAGGGTCGGGGCGGGTCCTCAGACTCAGGCCTTGGGTCTCAGGTCCACGTGGTAGGCTGGTCTGTGGGTGAGGGGGTGCCAGCCTAGGGTCTCTGGGGGCCTGGTCTCCTCCCCGCCCTAATTCCTTTCTAGGTCACCTCCCCAGTTACCATGGCAACCCCCAGCCTAATTACGGTGGCAGGAGGAGGCAGGGTGGGAAAGAGCCTGCTTGATAAAGTCAGGGTACAGCTCTTTACTCTCAGACCCCCCCCAACTGGCCTGACCCTGGGTTCTGCACAGACGCCCCTCTTGCCCTGTCCCCAAAGGATCCCCTTAATCACTGACATGTGACCAGGCGGTCCCCAAGGCTCTATAGCCAGTACCCTCCTTGCACCCCTCCCTGATTCAGCCACAGCGCCCGGCTGGGGTCCCCCATGGCCCACAGGCCCTCCTCTCTCCTGACACTTGGCAATCCCTGACTAGCTCGGGAAATTCAACAAACCAGAGCTGGGGCCTGGGCCTCCACAGCCAGTCCCCAGCGGCTCTGCTCGCCCCCGTCCTCCTGCTAGAAACTTTTCTCCTGCCAGAAGGTGAGCCCACAGGACCCAGAGACATTCCCCTCCACCCCCATGGACAGCTTGTGGCCTCCCGTCTCTTAAGACCTTCTCGGCCACCTCCCTCCACCTGGTGGGCTCTGCCCTCTCCGTGTCCTCTCCAAATCCTGCTCTTTCCCTCCTTCTGGAACCTCCGGTGGCCTTCCAGCCAGACTCAGGCCAGAGCCTCCTCCCTGCAAGGCCCTCTCTTCAAGTCCTCAGTTCTCCCCCTCCTCCCCACCCGGCACCTCCACTCCCAGTGTGGGGGGAGGGGGGGTCGGAAAGGGAAGGAGCAGGGAGGGGGGCTGGGGCGACAAGAATTCAAAAGCAACAACAAAAAACAGGATCAAGAAAGAAGAAAGAAAGAAAAAACAACAACCAAAAAGCGAGAAGCTCTCGGGGGGGGGGGGGGGCAGATTCAACAAGAAAAGAAAAAAAAAAAACAAAAAACAAAAAACCAAAAAGATCCGTTTTTTTTGGAAAAAAAGAAAAAAAGAAAAAAGTTCTTTGCATTTTTTTTTTCAAAATTTTGTGGTGAAACTTCAAGATATTGGGCCCTGTTTTCAAAAATTTCCAAATTTTTTAATTCGCTTCACATGTTTGCGTTTTCTGCATCTGACAGGCTTTTGAAAATTGTAGGTTTGCTTCTGACGTTTCAATTGTACCATCAATTTGCCAACTTAAATTTTTTTTTCCAATGTAGTTTTGCTCCCAATTAAAGTTTTTCTTTTTTCAAATGTTACATTTCGCAAGTTTCCAAACAGTCCAAATTCCTGTCAAACTCTAAACATTTTTATCCAATTATTTGGTGGTGTGGTTTGGTTTGGTTTTCTCTGAATTCCAATTTCTTTTTTCACTTATATTTTTGGCTGTGTTTAGCTTGGCTTGCAGGTTTGCTAGTGGGTCCAACATTGTTCAAATTTCGTTTGAAGTTTTCGTAATTCTTTTTTCCAATTATTACCAATTTTTCTTTTCTTTTCTTTTTCGGTTTTGGGTGGGAGAACGACTGCGGGGCCTGGAGGGCTGGGGGGGGGGCGTTTACTTAGGGGCGGGGCCTCGAGCGTCCTCTAATCAGCAACACATGCAGCAGCGGGATTTTTAAATCTACCTGTGTCTGGCGGATTGAGCGTCGCCTCGTCACGTTTTTTTGTGAGCGGACCTAAGACCGGGAACACAAAACAGAGAAAAAAGGACAATTTTGTGGGGAAAGATGGGGGTGGGGGGGGTGGTGGATGGGGAGGGGAGGACAGAAAGCAGAAAAGGGGAGGGTGGAGGGCAGAAAAAATAAGCCAAAAAAAGCAAAATTCGTTTGCAAGAAAAAGAAACCAAGAAAAGAGAAAAACGTTTCTACAACCCAAATTTGTTTCCCCTCCCCGGAAAAAGTCATGCCCCAAAGAAAAGGCTGGGTTTGGGGGGGTGGGGTGCCTGAGTGGGCTGAGGCCTGTTTTAAGACATATTGACTTGGCTTGTCGAAGTGTTTGCTAATTGCTGGAAACGAAACGGTGTTAGAGGTGGGGGTGGGGTGGGGTGGGGAGGGGAGGCCCACCCCAAGCCCAGGAGGCCAAGGCCAGCTGTGCCACCAGCGCCTCCACTCACGCAGGACCCTCTTCAGGGCCAGCGCCGCCCCTGCCTGCTCCCCCAGGCTGCGAGGGAGGGGCTGCGGCAGAAAGGACCCCCCTGGAGGATCCGGAGAGCAGAGCGTAGGATGGGGTTGGGGGCCTCCTGCCCCTGCAGCTCACAGCCCCTTCAAGCCCTCGGCTCCCCCTGGAGGGCTGGGGCCAGGTCAGCTAGGGCCGCCTGCCCGCCTGCCCAGCCTCTCACCCGGCCAGCATTCCTCTTCCATCCGCACTCAGGGGCCTGGCTTCTCACCCCACCTCCCCGATGTGGGGCAAAGCAGGGAAAGGGGTCATCAGGTCTTGCCCTCCACTCCACCTCTTCCCTCTGCACCCCCCAACCTCATCCCTCACCCAGGCCTACTCTCCCCCCACCAAGAACGGTCAACTACCCACTGGGGACATGAGCACCTCCCGCCCCCGCCCGACACTGCTCTAATGCCAGAAAGCCCCCCATCCCCAATTCAGGGTTCAGGCCACAAATAGGGAACAGGAAACACAGTGCCCTGAGCCAGCCGGACACATAAAGTGCCAGGAGGTGCTGGGAGGCGCGAAGTGTTCCCCTGGTCAAGGAAAGGCCCCAGGCTGGGCTCAGAGGTAGGTTCCAGGCTTCTTTCAGAATGGGGACTCAGTTGGGGGACAGCTGGAAGCCAGAAATCAGAGGGGATGCCCCTGCTTGGTTTCTGCTCATTGCCATGGGGAGGGATGGGTTGGCAAGCCTCTGGAAGGCTTCTCCCATCTGGTGATGATGGCCCCACAGGGACCCATTAGGATTAGGGTCTGCTCTCTACAACAGGATGGGAAGGGGATGAAGTCAGCGGGGAGTGTGTGCGCGTGCGTGAGAACAGTGTGTGTGTGTGTGTGTGTGTGTGTGTGTGCACACGCGCCTGCCCGAGTCAACCTCTCCCTTGCAGAGCAGGTGTGAAGACTCAGTGAGATCACCTGAACGTGTCAGGCCCCAGGCAGGTCTGTGATAAGTGCTGGTTAAAAATACAGAAGGTGTGGGCACAGGTGGTGCGGGGGCAGGTGGACACTGGGTGCGCACATGTTGGGGTGGACAGCCCACTGGCGGGAAGTCCCGGGTGGATGTTCCACGTGAGGGGTGAGGAGTCCCCCCACCGAGGGGGACTCTGGCGTGGACAGCCTACAAGGAGGCGGGAACGGGCCAGAGAGCCCGTGAGTGGAAAGCATGGAGATGGACAGGCTGTGTGGAGGGCCTGGGGTGCAGGGCAGGCTGCGGGGGTAGGTGGCCCATGAGAGGGCAGGGGGATGTGGAGTGGTGGCTCTCCTGTGGGGCGGTGCTGGTATTGGGGAGGACGTGTGGCACATACTGGGGTAAAGAGTCTATTAGGGTGCTTCGGTTCTGGATGGGATTGGAGCGGTGATACTTGGGTGCATTGTGGGCACGGGTCGCTAGGACGCATGGTTTCCATGGGAGGGGTATTACTGTATTGGGGTGCACGGCTGATATGAGGAACGGAGGGTAGATGGTTGGTTCCGAGGTGCCGGGAGTGAGGTGTTAGAGTGCCCGATGGCGGGTAGGTGTAGGCTTGCTGGGTGTGCTGTCCCAGGCCGAGCTAGGACACAGGTGATCTCTAGGTAGAGTTGGGGTACGCAATGCTTGGGAAGTGTTGACACTGCTGGGGACTATGGTGTGAGTGGCCACGTGCAGGATTATTGGGCGAAGGTCTCTGTATGGGTGTTACCGGGACACATGATCTATATCTGGGGCTGCCGGGGAGCATGGGTCTACGGGGCGATAGGGCGCAGTTTCCAAGAGGCGTTGGGGTGTGTGCTGTGTGCGAGCACCGGGAATTTGGATATGTGGGGCGTGGGAGCACACGGTCGGTGTGTAGACCCTGTGTGCTGAGGGACTGCGATTCCTGGTGGTTTGTGGCGTGTGGGCACAGGACGTGCGGGTATTGGGTGCCTACGGTGTCCATACAGGGGTTCCTGGGTACCAGGCCCATGTGTATAGTTGGCAGAAAATGGCCTGTGGGGGGTGAGGTAGGAGTGGGGTTCTCTGTGGAGGTGTTGGGGAGTTCAGGAGTAGCGACACTGAGTCCGAAGGATAACATGGCGGGGTGTTGGGGCCGGCCGAACTTCTGCTGAGTACCTCTGTTGGAGACAGCGGAAGGTACTCTGAAAGATACTCTGTGTGCTGAAGGTTGGCTCATGGAGAACTTTCCAGGGGAGTGTGCTGGGGGCTGTGGCGAGCTGGACGGCTCCTTCACCAGGAGAGCCGGCCCCGGGGTCCCAGAGCCCGGAGGGAAGGATGTTCTCATGGGGATGGGCAGGCTGTGCTGTGAATGAGGGGTCCTCCCTGATCCTTCAGGGGTGCTAGGGGTCAGGGGACAGAGCTTTCGGAAGCAGAGGCGCTAAGCTCGGGGGAGGCGCTGGGGATGCGATGTGATAGACGGAAGGGTGCCCGGGCACACCGGGAGGAGAAAGGGGGCGTCCCTGTTGTCTCTGAGGTGTAAAAGGAACCCAAGTGGGTACTCCTCAGGGACAAGCCCAGGCCTGAGGCTGGGAGCTGGGGCAGCGCTGGAGTGGGTGTCTGCGGGGGAGAGATGCTGCCCGGGCCAGTAACCCTCAGGGGCCACTGTGTGTGTGCCTTGGCGGGGAGGGGTCTGCACGCCCAGCTCGGTACCTGCCGCTCACTCTGCGGGCACAAGGACCTTCTGGGGTGGCTGTCTGCAGGAGTTCCTGCGACTGCCTGGCAGGCCCCGTCCCACCCTTGGGGGACACGCAGAGCCTGCAGGGGCACGCGGCCTCTGGCGGCCCCCACCGAGGCCCAGCTCAGGGCCGGGCGCAGCCGGGGCGCCTGGGGGCCTGCATGCGCGCGCGTGGGCTGCGTCCGTGGGGTCCCCAGCCTGGTGCCCGTGCCCTTACCGTCCTCGGTGGGCACGTAGAGGTTGAGATACAGGCAGTCCTCGCTCTGGTTCTGCACATAGGTGGCGGCCGCCTCCAAGTTGTCGGTGAACCACACAGGCAGCATGATGGCGGGCAGCGCCCCGTGCAGGTTCTGCGGGCAGGCGGGCGGCAGGGTGGTGGCGTTGCGCACGCCGGGCCACGAGGCGGGGGCCTCGGGCGGCTGGAAGCGGCGGGCGCCCAGGGGTGGCGTGGCGTAGGGCACGCCCAGAAACTGCACGACGGGGCCCAGGATCTCGTTGTTGAGCTCGCGCCGCACACCGCGCACTCGCCCATAGGCCGTGTTCACCACTGGGAAGCGCTCCTCCCCGAGGCTGCTGAGGCCCAGGCCCGGGCCGCCTGGGGAGCCGCTGCCGGGACCCCCTCCCCCCCGTTGAGCCCCTGCCAGCCCCACCAGACACAGCGCCAGGAGCCACATGCTGATCGGGGGACCCCCCCTCCCTCCCTGGGACCCCCCCCTCGGAGAGAGAGAGAAGGGGGGGGAGAGGGAGGGAGGCCCCCCCTCGCCCCAATAGGGAGGAGGGGGCGCGGGAAAGGAGGGAGGAGGGGGGTGGGGAGGGACCTGGGTTAGACTGGACAGAGAAAGGTTCTGTTCCTCTCCATGGAGGGGGCAAGGGGTGGGGAAGGGGAAGGAAGTGGGAGAAGGTGAAGGCAGGCCCGACCTGCAGGGAGGAGGGACGGGGTATGCAAGAGACAGACAGACAGAAAAATACAGAGAAGTGGAAGAAGGGAAGGGAAATTGGACAGGGCAGACAGAAGGGAACAGGGAAACAAGAGACAAGTGGTTAGTGACTTGGAATTCAGACCAAGTTGGCCCCCTTCTTCCACCCTCAGGCCCCCTAGCACCTCCCCCCAACCCCAGCAACTCCCATCCCCAAAGCAGGGACCCAGATAGAAAAGTCTAAGGCTAGGAATAGGGTCAGGACATGGTAAACCCCCAGGACAGAGCCAGAGGAGGGGGGCCAGCTCCCCAGACCCAGCATGCCCCCCACCCTTCCAGCTGCTTTCTCCCTCCCAGGCAGGCTCTCCTCAGGGACTCAGGAGTCCCAGTTCCCACCTCCCTAGGAGGGATGAGATAGACAAGGAAGAGAAAATAAAAATACCAAGTCATTAATTAGCAGGAAGTGGCGGGTTTGTTTATACGTGTTAATTACTCCTGAGCTATAATTTCATGGCACTGAACCCCCACCCCAGGCCAGACTCGGGCCTTTCTTGGGACCACACAATCCCAGCACATTTTCCTCCCTTCGACAGCCCATTCCCTAAGGATCTGTGCAGCGGGGCGGGGCGGGGGGGGGCACTTTCCCCCAGGTCTTCCTCATTTCTTCCATCAGAAGTTAAGGTGCCTTGAGGCAGGGGCTAGAGTAGGGAGGTGATGCTGCTGGAGGGGCAAATCCGGGGACAGATGCGTGATCCTGCAGCCGGTTGCTGGGCGACGGGATGCTGCCCCGCTATGTTACCTCGGCAACCGGCTGCAGCTTTAACCCTGGAGGGGGGTCTGGGGGAAGAGAGGAAGGGGCTGCCTTGGTTATAGGGTACATTCAGGGCAGGAGAGCAGAGGCATGAGTCAGAATGCTAGAGTTTTACCCAACCTTAGCATAGAGAAAGAAGTGTGTATGTTGAGGGGAGCGGGAGATTGGGGCATAGAGAACCCTAAAAGATCCGCCTCTTGCCCCTTGTTGGCCAATCAGAGCCTAGCCCTAGTGACCAGGCCTCTGGCTGGGGAGAAGGGGTGCTGAGGTGGGTTTGGAGGGCATCAGATGCAGCCACCGAATGCCCCCCTCCCACAGTCTTGAACAGCCTTGGACCCCAGATGCCTCTTCCATGCATGCCGCTCTGACCCATGTCCTGGGGGCAAACCTCGGCTTTCTTTCTGTCCCATCCCAGCTATTTACCTCCCCTTCCCCTTGCCAGCCCCCCACAGTTGCTGCTCTGATGCCTGGATGCTCAGGACAGCAGGGGCAGGACAAGAGACAAGATCAGACCAAAGGGGCAGACACCCGGGTCATTTCAGCAAGCCCCCCCTGCCCCCTCCCAGCCGCCAGAGCTGTTTGCTGACGCGGGGCTTTCGGAGCCAGGCGCCAGCCCGCGGGTGGCTCTCTGCAGGTGTCAATTTATTCCAGAGATGAGGACACAGGAATCCTTACCACACACACCCAGTCATGCCCTCCCCCTCTTCAGGTCCTCTTAAGCTCCTGTCCCCCCATCAGCAGGAGCGGCTTGGGGCTGGCTCCCTCAGGATCTCCTCTGTCCCTACCGGGCTGGGTTCTGCTTCCATAGCCCCACCACCCCCTCCCCCTCCTACTAACACTGTCTGCCTCTGCCCCCCCCCCCCCACTTAAGGTACTTTGGGCCCCTGGCCTCCTGGCTGCCAGCTTCTCTCCCTTCTTGCCTCCCACTGGAGCCCTCCCCCCATCTCTCTCCCCTCCATAGCGCTCCCTCAGAACATCTTTCCCGGCCTCTTCCAGCTTGCTCCGGCTTCTGCCTTCAGTCCTTTTCCATCTCTCTCCTCTACCTCTCCCTCCTCGCCCGTTTCTCATCTCTCTCTCTCCTTCAAACCTCTTCCCCACGTTTCTCCCTTAAGCCCCTTCTATCTCTCTCTCTCCCTCTTCCCTCTCTCCTACCTCTGTCTCCCCCATTTTCTCTCCCCATCTCTGTCTGCCACATCTTGCTCCCCCTCCTTCTCCTTATCCCTCTGCCTTGCTCTCTCCATTCCTGCCCAGGCCTGACTCCCCCAGCCGGGGAGAATTGAGGGAGGGGGGCTCAGGCCGCAGGCCCCCTCCCCTTCCTGCAGTGGGGAAAATGGCTTGGCCGGGAAGGGGAGAAGGAGGGGGAGGGGGAGATGGGAACACACGGGGTCTGTGGGCCCATTCAAAGGATCATTCATGGGCTGGAGAGAGGCAGAGACAAAGAGACCGAGACGCAGAGACACGGCGAGAGCATCCCTAGGCGGAGACACGCAGACAGAGCAGGCTGGGGGGAAACCAGGCGCAGGGAGAGAGATGGGGAAAAGGAGACCCCAGTGGACCGCCACGCACCCCCCTCCACCCGGCCCGGCTTAGCTCCTACCTGGCTCAGCCCTGGGGCCGTGGTGCCTCCATCCAGGGCTCCGAGTAGGGGGCGGACGGGCTTCGGGAGGGGGGCGGCGGCCTCTGAGCCCCCGCGGCCCCGCAGGCCCAGCCCCCGCCAGCAGCGCCTCACCGGGCGGGGGAGGGGGATCGCCCCAGCCCCGGGGGGCGGGGCCGGGATCCAGTCGATCCCCGGGGAAAGGAGAGGTAGGGGATGGGGTCAGGAGGAACCCGAGAACAGGGAACCCCGCAGTGGGGCCGGCGGAGCGAAGAGGGGGCAACGAGAAAGGACTGGACTGGGGATCCACTGGCTCCGTGGGCCGGCTTCGAGGGACCAGAAGGTGGTACAGGCGGAAGATCCTAAGGGATCGGGTGCGGGAGGAGGTGTCCACGGCAATCCCCAGGGGCCCGGAGCCCGGGAGCGCAGGATCCGCGGTGCAGGGGCAGGGATCCAGCCGGAATCCTCGGGGAGGGGGAGGGATCTAGTCGATCCCGAGGGCGGGCGGGAGGGGGAGGTCCAGGGAGTCAGAGGAGGGCGGGAGCCGATTCTGGAGCCCCGGGGTGGGGGTCGGCAGTGCTCCTAGGAGGGGAAGCGGGGGTAAGGGGGAGGCTTCGGGGGACGCTCAGCAGCCAGGAGGCCCGGACTCCTGGCTCCGCGCGCCAGGGCCCACCCGCCCCGCGTCCATCCCAGCCCGAGAGTGATGATCCGCCGGCGGAGCAGCCGCAGCAGCCCCGCGCGTCACCGCGCGGCCGCCTCCCCCGCCCCCTGCGGAGAGAGCGGCGCACACCCCTCGCTCGCACCCGCCTGCCCGCCCGCCCGCCCTCCAGAGTGTGGGGGGATTGGAGAAGGTGGAAGGGGGCGGGAGCGGACAGACCGACGGATGGACGAAGCGGGCCGGGGCAGGGTGGAGACATCCCCCCCTCCCTAGGTCTCCCACCCTCGGGGCTCTGGGGGTTGGTGGGTTGGGGGCGGGTGGGGGGGGTGTGAACTAAGGGGGCGGGGCATCATACGAAGAAGGCGGGGTCTTGCATATATGGGAGGGGCAATCTCGACAGTGGGCGGGGCCTGGTGGCGATGGGTGGGGCTTGGCTATCTGAGCGGCCGCTTCTTTTTGGGAATGGGTCTGGTTTAAAGCTGAAAAGGAGGAGCCAGTGGGGAAAGGGGCGGAACTTTGCATGGGGACGGGGATCTTTGGAAATTTGCAGGAGGTGGGGGGGGTAGGTGTTAGAAGAAACGATCAACTTTGAAAGTGGGCCAATCCATGACGCAAATCCTCTAGTCCCGCCTCCCAACCCCGCCCCTCACTGTCCCGCTCCTCCGCCCCTAATTGGTTCTCGTTTCTCCGCCCGCCAGACAGCTTCGCCACTCAGCAGAGGTTTTACAAAGGCGCAAGTACCCGGGTGAGGACCTGAACGCTGAAATGAACACGGCCCGGATTGGGCACCTGTGGACATCATTTGCATGGGAGGCCGGGATTGGCTGGCCTCTTGGGTGGCCTGGGCGGTGTTGGTCCGGCGCGTGACCATCCACTGCCATGGCCGGGCTGGGGGCTGCGTTCCGCCGCTTGGGCGCCTTGTCCGGAGCCGGGGCCTTAGGCTTGGCCTCCTACGGGGCGCACGGTCAGGGGGTTGGGGATGGAGCTCACACTGCGCTGGCGACGACCTTTGGCGGGAGGGGGTGGGCGTCTAGTGCAGGGGCGGGGTCTGTGGGAAGTGCCAGACAGCCTTAGGAGCCCTAACCCTTTTAAAGCCCCCCAGCCCGGTCCAGTTAGGTTCCCAGAAGTGCCCATGCGTGTTCCTACCAATCAGAACCCCCCTGGGGACATTCCTTATCGCCAGTGTCCACCTGGGTCCCGCCGGGGGTTGGGGCGGTCGAGGCTGGTGCTCGGACTGGTAACCTTTGGCTCTCCGTCCACAGGCGCCCAGTTTCCGGATGCCTACGGGAAGGAGGTGAAGTAACCGCTCTGGGGCTCCCCAGCTTCCGGGTTTCCGAGCCCCCAAAGTCTGGGGTCACCGCGGGAAGCAGGGGAGGGGCGGAGCGCGGGGCTCCGGAGCGCCGAGAGCGGCCAGCCTGAGCCGTGGGTGCCTGAGGGAGAGGCCAGCCGGGACTTCAGTTGGGGGCCAAACGGGATGCAGGCTCCAGAGTGGCTTAGGAAATGCACCCCCCACCACCTTTCTCTTTTTCTTACAGCTCTTTGACAAGGCCAACAAACACCACTTCATACACAGCCTGGCCCTGTTAGGGGTGCCCCATTGCAGAAAGCCCCTCTGGGTAATCTTACCCCCGTGCCCAGCCTTGACCGAGCCCCACCCGCTCCCTTTCTGTCTGCCCTTCTCTTACTGGCCTGTATTCTTCCTTGTGTCTCCTTCAGGCCGGGTTACTGCTAGCCTCTGGAACCACCTTATTCTGCACCAGCTTTTACTACCAGGCTCTGAGTGGAGACCCCAGCATCCAGACTTTGGCCCCTGTGGGAGGGGGCCTGCTCGTCTTGGGCTGGCTTGCCTTGGCTCTTTGAGCTTCCTTGTGTCCGATTTCTGGGTACTTTGAGAGTTGGAGCAGGGAGGGGATTAAAAGAAAGGCAAATAAAGAACTTGAGTCTTTGTTCATCTTGGAGGAAGAAGGGTAGGGATTGTCAACCTCTGGACTCCCTCCCTTTCCTAAGACTGAATCGTGGGTCTGGGGATTCTGTTCACTTCAGGTTAACTTGTGACGAGGTTTTTAAACCGGTGGGCATCAGAGTCATAGAGAGTGCTTGAAATAATGCAGTCTTACCGAAGTGCTCTTTGGGGCCCAGGATTCTGTATTCTAATAAGCTTATCATGTGGTTCTGATGCTCACTAGAATTTGAAGATTACTGTAGGGTTTTCAGCCCTGTCTGCCCACAAATTTATTGAGCCCTCACTCTAGCAGTCAAGGCAGCAAGGAGGGGGGGCGTTAGTTGTAAAATACTTTGGGGTCCAACACAGGGACAGAGCATCATGTATGGGGGGGGGGTCAGAAAATGCTTCACAGTGCTTGAGATGATCCTGTTGTGTGGAGGAGACCGTGAACAGAGACAGAGGTGGGGAAGGGAGGAGTAAGGAGCTCCCAGATCTTCCGTGTGGGGTTGGCGGAATTTCTGAGTTAGGCAGGAGAGTGAGAAAAGGTGGCTAGGTAGGCGGGAGCGGCACCCACAGCAGGTAGGAAACCAGAAGAGATGTAGGGGGCCGCCAGGGCTCATTAGGTGTTCATCACGTATCAGACACACATTACAAGGAAATTAACTCTGAACAAGATAGACGCCATCCTTTCGCCGTGGAGTTTGCCGTCTAGGAGTAGAAACGGACTCGAACAGCTCAACATACAGATGTGTCGGTGTGAGTTGTGCTTTGTGCTTGAAGGAAAAGAACAGGGAGGCAGGGGGACAGTGGGGTAGCGGAGGGAGTGTTCTCTTAGATGGGAAGGCCTCACAGAGGACGTCCCTTTGAAGCAGGAGCCAACCAAGTACAAGTTTGGAGGGGAAGTGTATTCTAGGCAGAAAGAAGAGCCTTTGGAATGGACCAGAAAGGAGCAGTTCAAAATCCTCGAGGCAGGAGAAAATCAGGTGCATTGGAGAAGGAGCAAAACCAGTGTGGCTGGTGGGTGGTGATGAGGGGCCCCAGATGCTCATGCGGGCCTTAAATCCATGGTTTTCAAATTTTAATGAAAGTTAGAACTGCTATGTATACATACGTCAGCCTGGTCACTTTCCATTTCCGTGTATGTTTCATCAAGTGCAGATCTGTGTGGTATGTTGGAGGTGTGTGCCTAACTTTTCTAAAGGTGTGCATTCTAAAAAGTGTGGACCGTTTCTCTAAATGAGAGGATTTTTAGGTGATCTTGAGCCCTGTATCTTCCATTACAATCTGAATACTTTTTTTTTCAGTTAATTTTTCTTTTAACTGTAATCCATAAGAGGAGAGAATGGCATCCCGTAGAGTCATGTGACTTGAACACTACCTTTCTGAATTAGTGTGATCTGAATACTTTTAAACCTAGAAGCTGTCTCCCGCCCTAGTCCCTACTGAGCTCCAAAGTCCTGTAGCAGCTGCAGTGTGCCAGAATGTTCTGTGGGGACCTGAAGGACGCGGTGATGCGAAGGGGGAGGAGGTGTGTTCCAGACCAAGGTAGGAGCTTTTGAGGCAGCCCTGAAGCAGATGAGAGCCCAGTGCATTTGAGACCTGAAAGAATTCTTGGTGGCCAGGGGCGCCTCGGTGACTTAAGCATCTGCCTTCAGCTCAGGTCTTGATCCCAAGGTCCTGGGATCGAGTTCCGCATTGGGCTCCCCGCTCAGCAGGCAGTCAGCTTCTCGTTCTCCCTCTGCCTGCAGCTCCCCCTGCTTGTTCTCTCTCTGTCTGTCAAATAAATAAAATCTTAAAAAAGAAAAAAGAATTCCCGATGGCTGGCTTGAAGACCAGGAGGGGGTCGTAGTGAAAAATGTGGATTCTAGGGGCCAAATGCTGGAGGGCCTTGGGCTGAGATGTTGGGCACTCTTCTGAGGGCACTGGGGAGCCACGGAAGAATTTATATCCCAGGAGGAGGCATGATTTGAGGTGTATTGGTAGAAGATCAGGATATTTCTTCATTTTAGTGAAGACTAAAATACAACCTCAACGGGACCCCCAGAGTGGCCCAGAGTGCCCTTCACAGAGCAGCACTGAATCCCCAGGCTCCAAGCTCCTATTCCAGGACCCTTGCTGCTTTTCCATCCCTCACCCCAGGCAGCGAGTGGGGTGCAGGCAACCTCCAGGTGGAGGAGACCCCAACATCCAGAACGGCCTCCCTCCCTGTAAAGTGATCCCTAATACCTTAGCTTTGACCCTGCCAGTGGGCGGGGCTCTTGGGGAACCAAGACAAGCAAGGCCTGCTTGGTAATTAGTCCTTATTATCGCTGCACATTGTGTCCAGTTCTCAACGGTCCTACAAGGTAGCGGGAAGTGAAGCTAGCAGGGGTGAAGCAACTTGTTCTGTATCATAGCCCGGTGTAAGCTGGGATTCAAACTCTCTTCTGTCCAACTCCCAGAGTTCTTTCCTTCTTGTACACCGGAGACACTCAGACTTCAGCAGTGAAGACAGACCCTAGCAAAAAATAATTTGGTACAATGAGATCAGTGTTACATGTAGATACCAGGGTGGGCTCCTTTTGCTTTGGGGGACTGGTAAGGCTTCTGTCCAGCTGCTGGGGTTCAGCATGAATAGTTCACCAGAAGAAAACGGAACAAGTCAAGAGGGAGAGCAGGAGTTCCTGGAGCTCAGGATGGAGTGGGCAGGCAGGAAATGACAGAACAGGAAGAACAGAGCCTGACTACGAAGGGCCTCCTGGGCCAACCAGAGTCAGCTTTGCTTGCCCTTTCACTCACATTCTGTATCCAAGCAAACCATCCAGGCCTGTTGGCTAAATGTGTAACGAGAATCTGACCACTTCTCACCACCTGCATTTTTGCCACTCAGACCCCTGGTGCAAGCCTCCATCACATCCCACGTAGCTTTCTGCAAGAACATCCTTCTGCCCTTGCCTACGTACAGCCTACTCTGGACAAAGCAGCCTGATAGGGACCCTGTATCACTGCGCTCCTCAGCCTTAGCTGCACATTAAAGTCTTCAGGGAATTCTCAAAAAGTTCTACTGTCTGCACCTTACCCCGGATATTCTAATTGAGCTTTATAGGACCTGGGGCCCACGCAGAGGTGTCTTGTAAAGCACCCAGATGATTCTCTCTTGTGGCCAGAGCTGAGGACCCCTGATTGAGTATGTCAGTCTCATGTCTCTGTCCAAACCCTGCAACCCTTCCCATCTCAGTCAGAGTCCAATCCGATGGTCTGCAAGGTCGTATGTGACCCAGGCTCCTGTGACCTCTCTTACTTCTTCCTGGCTCATTCCATGCCAGCCACGTTGGCCTCCTTTCTGGTCATTGAGCAAATAAGACACACTTCTCCTTCTGGGCTTTGCCTTTGTCGTTGCCTCTGCCTGAAACGTCCTTCACCAGAAGTTGGCCTGGCTCCATCCTTGACCTTCTTTCGGTCTTTGCTCAACTACCACCTTCTTGGTGGTACCTTCCTCGTCCACCGTCTTTCGCAGCCCCTGCCCACCGCCCTGTAGACTCCTTATCTTGCTCTGTTTTTCTTCAGAGCACCTGTTACCATCTGTCTTCTAGTGTATTTTACGTTATCGGTCTCTTCTCTACTAGAACACCGGCCCCAGGCCGTCAGCAATTTTTGTTAATCTCTTTTTGTTACTGCTGTATATTCCTGGGCGCCTGGGTGGCTCAGTCGGTGAAGCGTCTGCCTTCAGCTCAGGTCATGATCCCAGGGTCCTGGGATCGAGTCCCGCATGGGGCTCCCTGCTCAGCGGGGAGCCTGCTTCTCCCTCTGCCTCTGTTGCTCCCCCCTCCCTGCTCGTGCTCTCTAATAAATAATCTTTAAAAAACTAACAAAAACCTGCTGTGTATTCCTATCAAATGCTGGCTGACACGGAGTGGGTGCTCACTAAATCTTTGTTGAATAACTGAATGTTCATATGTTTCGGTGGATGCTGGCCCAGGGCTCGGGCCATGTCCACTCTGAGGTGCTAAGGGATACCAGGGGAGAGGTCAGGCACTTGGGTCTGAAGCACGTGATGACGGAAGCTCTGGGAGCAGCTGACCAGCCCAGAGGAACATGGACATAGGGGCAAAGGAGCCCCAACTCCGAACCTGCTTCTCCCTGTCCATCTTGAGGGGTGACACCTCCGCCTGCCCAGTCACCAGACAGGGTCCTGGGGTCATTCCAAACTCCTCACCTCCACATCTCAGCCCTCAAGTTCTATATTATTGTCTAAGTACCCCCAATCTGCCACTTCTGTCCGCACTAAAACAGCATCCTCTCCTCCCGGCTGTCAGCGACCCAGCCCGGGGCCTCCATGGTCCACCTTGTGCTTTAAGCGGTTTTTCTAAAACACAAATTTGACCTTCTCCTTGGGTCTTAAAATCTTTCGGTGGGCTCCCATGCGGTCCCTGAGGCCAGGTCCCGGCTCCCGCCAGGCCTTCCATACACGTGGGCTGGCCTCCCTCTCTAAACTCCTCTCTTGCCGCTTGGCCTATGGGGCCCAGGGCTCAGGGCTTCCTCACACCTGCGGGCCTCTGCTCAGGACCCGAGCTTTCCTGCCTACCGCGCTGCCTCCTCTGGCCCCCCAACCTCCCTGCACGCGCACTCATTCCTGACACCGTTTGGCGGCCTGTCACCCACGTGGCCAGGGGTTCCTGCACGCAGTACTGTGGTTGCGAGGTGTCTGTGTGGGTGACTGCGGCGTCACGGAGAGGAGCCCGCGAGGCAGCCCCCGGGAGGCAGAAAGGGAGCCGGGGGCCAGTCCTAGAAGCCAATGAGGGAGTGTGAAGGGTGTTCCGCTGCGTCAGCTGGGCCCGAACCGCCCTTGGGAGGAGGAGCCTGGGGTCCAGCGCCGCGCAAGCTGCCCTCGCTTCCCACCCAGGGACACTGAGCCCTCCGCGCCCGCAGAGCTGCCGGGGTCGCAGGGCTAGGTCTCCGCCGGCGGCCCTCCCCAGGCGAGCGTCCTCCGGCCTGGGGCGGCAGAGCGGAAGAGGAGGGGGACGCCGACCGCCCCCAAAGAAGCCAGGGGTCCACGGTCCGCGGCCCCGCGGAGAGCCGGCCTCCTTTCTGCGCAGGCGCGCCGCCCAGACCGGGCGGGGCGGGGCCTGGACGGGTCGAGGGGCGGGGTCAGATCCCGGGCCCGCCTCCACGAGCTCCTGTGAGCCACCGAGTGCTGGGCACCCCAGCTATTCTAGGGGCTTCAGGTGAGCGGGGGGCACCGAAGGGTCAGGAGGCCTCCCTGGAGGTCGGGCCGTTGGTCGGGCCGCGGGTCCATCTGTCCTGCCGTCTGCCCACAGCCGCCTCAGCGGAGAATGGGAGAACAAAGGGAGGGGGCGGTTCTGGGGCCCCCGAGGGAATCCAGGGTCCCAGGTACCCCGCCCTGCCCGCTGACACTTTCGGTTTCTCCCTGAGTCAGAGGCGCCGCCCGAGAGACCCTGGGCCGGCGCCGGGCGCAGCTGCCTCTCCGCGTTTGCCTGTCCGTCTTTGTGTCTGTCTCTGTGTCTGTCCGGCTGTGCCCGAACTTGCCTCCACCTCTAAAACTAAGCCTCCCGGACACCCCGGCATCCCGCGAACTCTCGCCCCTCTCCCATGGCAGGTAAGTGGGCGCCAGGCTGAGGGTCTCCGTTATCCCCCCACGGACTTGGGAGCTGGGCGTCGAACACATCCTCCGGGAATGTGCTCCGACTGGCTGCGTGGGGCCCCTCCCTTCCTCCCGGGGAGCCACCGCCCTGCTCCCCCGCCCCATCTTTCTCAGCCTCTTCCCATCGCATTTCCCCCGCAGCTCCGCGGCCCGTGGCCGAAGGGGAAGGGGGATGAGGCCGCGGGTCCCTTTCTAATCCACTCCTGTCCCCCTCACAGGCTACTTGTCCCCCAAAGGGCACGCCCCTTCACCCCCACCTCCTTACCCTGTGACCGCTGGGTATCCGGAGCCGGCGCTGCACCCCGGGCCCGGGCCGGCGCCAGTGCCCGCCCACGTACCCGCCCCTGCGCCCGGCTTCTCTCTCTTCCCCTCGCCCGGCCCGGGAGCCCCGGGGCCTGCCGTCCCGTTCTTGCCATTGCCGGGGGTGCCTTCTGGCCTCGAATTCCTGGTGCAGGTGAGTGGGAGGGAGGAGGGGAGGAGTGGCGAGGAGGGGACCCTGGCGTCCAGGCCGGCCAGCTGACATCGGCGCCCACCCTACTCTCTTTGCAGATCGATCAGATCTTGATTCACCAGAAGGCTGAACGAGTGGAAAGTGAGTGGAAGGAGGAGTAGGTTGGGGCTCGTGGAGGGGGCAGAGAGAGTGGGCTCTTGGCGGAGGGGGGGGGAGTGCCCGTGCCTGAGTCTCAGCGTGCCCCCCCAACCCCCGGCAGCGTTCCTAGGCTGGGAGACATGTAACCGGTATGAGCTGCGTTCGGGGGCCGGACAGCCCGTGGGTCAGGCGGCCGAGGAGAGCAACTGCTGCGCGCGTCTGTGCTGCGGCGCCCGCCGGCCCCTGCGTGTCCGCGTGGTGGACGCGGGAGATCGAGAGGTGCTCCGCCTGCTCCGCCCCCTCCACTGTGGCTGCGGCTGCTGCCCCTGCGGCCTCCAGGAGGTGGGCGGGGAGGGCTGGGGCCAAGGAGGGGTTTGGGTGGGGGGCAGGCCGTGGTAGGGAGGACCATTGACGGAACGTGGTCCGCTTGGAATGAGGCGCAGGCGCGGGATGAAGCGCGGTCCGGGTGGGCGTGGGCAGGTGGGATGGGAGGTCAGTGAGGAGAGACAGGGGACAGCCTGACTGGTGAGAGCTTGGGCGGGGGGCCCTGGCTCGGCAGTGACCCTGTCTGCCTCCCACTCCAGATGGAAGTCCAGGCTCCCCCTGGCACTACCATTGGCCACGTGTTACAGACCTGGCACCCCTTCCTCCCCAAGTTCTCCATCCAGGATGCGGACCGCCGCACGGTCCTGCGCGTGGTGGGGCCCTGCTGGACCTGTGGCTGTGGCACGGACACCAACTTTGAGGTACCAGGAATAGGGGGAGATTCCCGGGACTTTCATAAATCAAGATGGCAGCTTCTATGAGGCAGGATGGCCAACACAAAGGTCAAGACCCTGAGCTCCTCAATCCAAATCCACTGTGACTCCTACCGCACATGTAGTGACCCTCCATTCAGAAAGGCACACCCCTGTGCTCTTAAGAACTGAAAGCTTGGCAAAGACGGTTTCATCTTAAGGACCAGTGCTGCTTGTTGCCCGCAGCCCTGCATGGAAGTGTCTATGGCCAGGCCTGATTGCGGGCAAGTCCGCTGCGGGCTGGCCCCGTGTGGCTGCTATGCGTGAGTTTGTGAGCCCAGACCCGAGAGCAGGCAGCAGTTTAACTTGCCAAGACCCTGTGGCTTGCCCTGCCAACCTAGAAGTCCAAACAGCCCCTCCAGCCTGGAATCCAGGTGATAGATATCCCTGCCATCATGCATTTCTAGCATCAGCCTGGAGAACCCAAGTGGTGACACTTTCAGGGTGCGGCTTTTAGGACGTACCTTTGTTTCTAGAAGACAGAGGCATCTCACAGACACTTGAGTTCTTTAAGGGATAATCACCAGTGCAGATAAGGGAGAAATAACAGGTAGAAGCCCGCAGACTTTCCAAGGCTTCTGATGAGGTGTCTGACCTAAGCCTACTTTTAAAAATCGAGTCACCTTGGTAGGTGGGTGGAGGTTGCATGATGGGAAGATCACCAGGCGAGCTCCGGATGGGAACGTGGAGATGGGGCCGTCACAGGGCCAGTTTTCCTTTTACATAATTATGAAGGATCTCTATGTGGGGCTGCACTTGGGACCCCAGGGTTGGCCAGGAGAGGCCCTGCCCAGCTTGAGACTGGTCCGCAGGAAGTGCCCCAGCCTGGGGGGCAGTGGGGGAAGGCGAGGGGAAGGGCATCGTTCTAGCCACTGAAGATTAAGCCTAGGAAAAGGACCAGGCAATTACTGTGAATCACCACCCACGGCAGCAAGGCCTGTTGCTGTTGGACCCAGAGAAGCCCGTGGAAGTTCATGGTCCTCACAGGCCACTTACTGCCACCCCCACACCCCCATAGCTGGGCTTGGATCCCCTCTGGATGAAGTTTGCATGCGACGCTGGACAGGTCCCTTCCTACTTTGCAGATTAGAGGAAAGGCACCCCTTCGTGCAGCCACAGCCTTCCAGAAGCCTGGCTGGCTGATAGAGCGCAGCCTGCCCAGCCCTTCTTGACCAGGTCACTGTGGTCAGGGCACCCACTGCGCCAGCCGTGGGTGGCCGGTACTTTGGTAACCCAAACAAACCCAGCAGGCAGCCGCACACTGAGACAAGTGCATCGCGCTTCCACGTCTCCCACCACTGATGCTCCATTCTCGCGGATGGCCTTTCAAGAGCAACCCATCAGAGCTCGAATTCTGATTTTTGCTATACACACGCAGCGTGACCTAGGGTGCCTCAGTTTCCCCCCATGTCACACGGAAAGCCCAGGCTGTTGGAAGGATTCCGAGTGGAGAGCCTGCACGGTTCCTGCGGGGTGATGGTGGGAGATCAGTCGCACCCTCCCCAGTTGGGTCCTGCCCCCCCCCCACAGGTGAAGACCCCGGATGAATCCCGCAGCGTGGGCCGCATCAGCAAGCAGTGGGGGGGGCTGCTCCGAGAGGCCCTCACAGATGCAGATGACTTTGGCCTGCAGTTCCCCCTGGATCTGGACGTGCGGGTGAAGGCGGTGCTGCTGGGAGCCACATTCCTCATCGTGAGTTGGCTGCCCTGCCTGGCCTCCTGCTCAGAGAGGGTTAGGGACACGGACTTTATGGGGGCTTGCGGTGCCTGACCTGGGGTGCGAGAGCTGAGCTAGGCCCGCCCAGCCAGCTCTGTTGACAGTGCCCTCTCCTCAGGACTACATATTCTTCGAGAAGCGAGGAGGTGCTGGGCCCTCGGCCATCACCAGTTAGAGGCCACCTCGGGGTGAGGAGACCATCACCTCAACCGGGATCCAAGATGGCGGCCTGTCCCAGCCCCTCCTCAGAGGCAGCCCCTTCCCTTGATGCGCACTGCAGGGGACAGACAGGGATGCCTGAGAGTTTAGGGGCCATGGTGCCCTACTCCTACCCTAATTCCCTGGCCTCCTTCACCTTGGACCCCAGAGAAGGGTATGTAGGAGAGCCCTTCCCTCGTGACCTCCCACCACTGGCGAGCCCCCAGCACACAGGCATATCAGCTTTCAGACTCTCCCTCCCCTCCCCTTCCTCTCCTCCCCTGTCAGGCCTCTGCTCCAGACATGGTCTGTGGAATCCAGAGCCCTGGGGTTTTCTGACAGAGCTGGGGTGGGACAAGGGACGCAGCACCAAAGATGGCGGGTATGACCGTTCTCTCCCCACACCGGCTTGGCCAGTGAGTTCGGCCTCAGACTGTGGCCCTCTGCGGGGATCCCCGCCTCCCCGTCAACGGCCGTGGGGCCTACCCTCTGGTGCCCACTTCCTTGCCCCTCGGGCCCTGCCCACAGCTAGCGCTCACTGCAGCTCCCGTGCCTTACGCAAGCACCCCATCCTCTCCCCACCCTGGGAAGGAGGCTGCATCTTTGTATGTCATATTCATATAAACTTTGTAACTTTTTGGATACTGGAAGATGTATGTAATGGGAGAGAGTAGAAGAGTTGGTGCGGGAAGAAACCAAGGGAACTCGGACAGCTGGGCTGGGAGGGGGCTGGCCCGTTTCATCATCCAAGCTGCCAAGGTCCAGTGTCCTTGAGTTCAAGAGGGCAATGTCATCCTTCATCATGGCCCTGGACCGAGCCAAGGCAGTTTGGGCCACGTACCCCCAATCAGTCTGGTTGCCTCTACCATCCAAGATGGCTGCTCCCACAGAGTCCGGTGTGGTAGCTGATGGCCGCTCGGGATGGCTATTCCTGAGGTCCGGAATGCCCACTTGCTCATTCTCTGTAGCAAGTGGAAGCTTCCTGTGCATGTGATGTGGGGCAGCTCTGTCCCTCCAGCCCTCTTGGTTGGGAATATGGTAGGCAGACTGGACTAGATCCTTCTGTGAACCGGCCAACGGAGCTGGAGCCCTCAGAGGCCAAGGGGCACAGGGGGAGATGCTCTCAGGGCCCGGCCCCGGGCTCCTCCTGTACCTGCCGACCCACACGATCTCTTCGGGTGGGAAACTCTGCCCTGGTAGGACCCGTTCTGGTTCCCCTTAGTCCCACATGGCCAGGCCCTCGATCCAGGCTGGTATCCACGCCCAAGGGGGCAGCGCTCAGGGCCGGGCCAGGACATAGCGACTGGCAGCGGAGAGGTCCCACTGGTAGTGCTCCAGGATGCGTCGGCAGTCGGCTCTGGACCGGCTACTCAGATGGAAGAGCTGGTCCACCTGCGGAGGTGGGAGGGAGGGCAGCGAGCACCAGGGGCCGGGGCAGGAGCGGTGGGAACCCGAAAGCAGGGTCTGGCTTTACCTTGAGGTTCCGGATGGCAGAAACCACGTCTCCCCCAGTGGCCCTTAGTGCTGCCTGGCACTCCTGGTGCGTGACTCCGTGCACGCCCAGCTCCACCTGCAGGGCACAGAGCCTTGCTCAGGCCACTACCCCAGCCTGGAGCCCCGTCTGCACACTAGGCCCCTTCAGGGAGAGCTCACCTCCATAATCCTCCTCTGCAACTCGGGGTCGGGCAGGAGGTCTCCGGAGGGGACGGTGGCTTTGCTAGCTCCAGGCGCTCCCAAGGGATGACTGTGGGGGGGGTCTCTCTTGGGCCAGGGAGGCCGCTCCCTGGGGGGCTGGCCGGGCTGAGAAGGGCTGGAGGCAAAGGGAGGGCGGGATGGCAGGCCTGGGGGTCCCTGGGGCACAGCTCTGGCATGGCGAAGTTCGGGGGGGCTCGAACCACCCCCTGTGGGGCGGGGGCCCAGGGACAGAACGGACTCCAGACTCTTGGAAATGACTGTACGGTTGAGAAAAAAAGCTTGAGAGGAAGCCCAGACGCGGGGCCCTGGCTCCTCCCCACTCTGTGTGCTGCTTTCAGGGTGACCCTCGGTTAGGGGCGCAGTAAGGTGTGCCGAGCAGACACCCGAGCCCAGGCAGCGGAGGCCCCGAAGAGCCAAGGTGGCAGGAGCTGCAGGGGGAGCGGGCAGATCCTGAAGTCCAGCTCTGCAAAGGTCGGGACTCGGGGCAGGGGCAGGATCGGAGGGTCGCTCTTGATCTCCTCAGAGACCCTGGAAGCCGGGTCCCCTGCCGCACCCACCTTTCATTCTCTGCAGGGGCACGTTCCTTCTCTGGGCCCGTGCTGAAGGTACATCCCGCATCTTTGCCTTCCCGCCGTCCCTGTCGGAGAGAGTGAGCCCGTTCATGCTCCACACGCCACCCCACCCGTTTAGCAGTGTCCCTTCCCGCCCCAGGCAGGCGGAGACCCAGAGAGGAAGGTCTAGCTGGGAGGCCAGTCCAGCCTTCACTCCAGCCTCGCCCTGGCCCCCTCCCCAAGCCTCCCTTCCAGAGAAGCTGCTAGACTTGGTCCCGCAGCCCAGCTGTGTCCCCCCCACTCTTTCGGGTGCTCACCCATCTACGCTTCCCTGGTGTCGCTCTCCCTGGGCAGGGGAGACCCTGTGGACTGGACGGGTGGCTGGTGAGACCCCCGCGTCTGCCAGCGTCACCGCCGAGGCTGGGAAGCTGCCCACTTTGAACGTGCGGCCATTCTGGCCCTTCCAGGTTGCAGAGTCGGGGCTGTAGGACGAGGCACTGGTGGAGGGGGTGCAGTGGGGGCTGGGCTTGGGCCCACATTCAGCTCGCGAGCTGTGTGCCATGGAGCTGCATCTGCCTGAAGGAAGCGAGGCTTTTTTCTCCCGAACACAAAAGGGCTCTATGGGCTTGGTGGCTCCGGCGGGAGGCCACAACGGTAGCGGATCTCTCCAGGCCCGGGAGAAAGAGGGGATGCAGAGGACCAGGGTTCAAGGAGCTGGGGAGCAGGAAATCGGGACCAGGGTCAGGAAGGTTGGCTGGGAGTCCTCCTCCTGGAGACGTGTGGGAGGCATGAGGCTCTCACCTGCCCTCGATGATGGTGACGGGGTCGCCAGTCTGCATCCTTAGGGCGCCTGGCTCTGTCACATCCCGCACACAACGTCCCTCCGGTGGCCAGGCCTGCAAAGGAAAGGGTGGCAGGGCTTGTGGCCTGAGTCCGAAGGGTAATTTCATAGGCGCAGGGAAGAAAGGAGACTCCTCTCTGTGGATGTACCCACCAATCAAACCCATACCAGCTATGTCCTCGGTCCTGGGCCCGGGGGGGGGGGGACTGTTCCTGTCCCCCGGTGGTGATCCAGCAGGGGAGGCAGACCTGGAGTCCATGCCAAGCTGGACATAGCCCAGGGGTCAGGAAGCAACAAGGGGGGCCCTGTCTCTACCTAGGAGAACCAAGGCGAGAGTCGCCCATGCACTTTTACTCGACGCACACCTCTGCCTCCCGGGCCTTCATTTCCAAGGCCCCGCTGCCTTGACCCTGAATCTGGCATCATTTCGTTCTTGCTTTGTAACCACTGTCACCTGCCTGCGCTTGCCATATTCCGTGTCCTCCCTCCCATCCCTTCATGCACCACGCCAGAGTGACAGAGCATGTAAAGTTGGCTTGTGACTCCCCTGCTCAAAACCCTTCCATGGCTCCCAGGTGCCCTGAGAGTAAAGACTAAGCTTCAACAACGGAGTTCAGTGATTCGGGTCATCTGACCGGTTCAACGACCTAAGAGGGCTCCTCCACTTGCTGTGTGAATTTAGGCAAACCACTTCAACTGTCAATGCCTTAACTGCCACATCCGTAAAGGCCACGAGATAGTGGCCTTTCTGAGTTGTAAGGATGAAGGAGGTGATTGTGCAGGAAGACACATGTCAACGCCTTAGCACCATACCTTCCACAGATCAAGTGCCCTGTGTTAGCTCTGGTTATCTATCTATCTATCACTCCTTCCATATCCCTCCTGCACACACCCGAGGTCCCGCAGCTGCCTTCCCTGCTTGCCAGCTGAACTGTCTTACCTCTGCCTGTAGACACCCCCAGCAGCCTGCTGCTCTGTGCTCCCCTCTTTCCGGCCCAGCCCCAGCCCCCAGCCCTTGAGCCTGCATCTCTGTACCCCAAGCATCCTCCCCAGGGCTCCAAGCGCCCTGCAGGTAGAGCCCGAATCTGTCCGTCTGTCCCAGACCCCAGCCCAGGAGTATCTGTTAGTCTTGTACGTGCAACCCTGGGAGAAAACGGGGAAGTGAGACGGGGCGTATGTGGGGAGGTAGGGGCTCCCACCTCTTGGAGCAGCCCCTCCAGGTAGGAAAAGCTAGGCCGGTCGGCGGGGTGGGGGGCCCAGCAGCGCAAGGCGAGGGCGTAGAGCACCCTGGAGCAGAGGGGAGGCCGAGGCAGCCGGGCCCGGTCCTGCTCCAGCCGCTGCAGGATGAGGTATGGCGGGACGCCGGCCCAGGGCTCCTCGCCCCCGGAGAACATCTCCCACAGCGTCACCCCAAACATCCACACGTCCGACGCAGAAGAGAAGGCCCCCTCGCGCAGGCTCTCTGGCGCACACCTGCGGAAACGCCGCTGAACCGGCTGCCCGGGGCCCTCTCCCCCGCCCAGCGCGCGACTTCCGCGGCGCCGCCACCGTCCTCGGTGACCTCCCTCCCAAGCCCTTCCAGAATCCTCGTCCCGGCCTGCCTGGGAGGCGCGGCGCGCCCGCACTGCCCGGAGCCAGCCCGGTGCCCTCCCGATCGGCCCCCGATCGGCGCCCCTCGGCCCCTCACCAGGCGTAGGGGATGGGGCGGGGCCCGCCCATGACGTAGCGGCCCCGGGCGCCGCGCAGCGGCCGCACCAGCCCGAAGTCGGCCACCTTGATGGTGCGCGGGGAGGCCAGCAGCAGGTTGCGCGTGGCGAGGTCTCGGTGCACCAGCCCGCGGGTCCCCAGGTACGCCATGGCCCCCGCCAGCTGCCGCAGGAAGAGGCAGAGCAGGGCCACGGGCAGCGGGGGTGTCGGGGCCGGGGCGGTCAGGCGCGCGTGCAGGGATCCCAGGGGCGCCAGCTCCATCACCTGCGGGAGCGTGGCGCCCTGTGAGCAGGGGTCTGCCCCCCGCCCCCGCCCCGGGACGCTGGCCAACCACCCTACGTCGCGCCCCTGGCCTGGGAGCCGCGGTCCGGGTGTGCTCACCATCTGCAGAGGCTGGCCCAGCACGAGGCCGTGCAGACGCAGCACGTGTGGGTGCTCCAAGTTCATCATGATGGACACCTCTCGAAGGAAGTCCCCCAGCTCTGTGCCCACGGGCCCTTCAGGACCCACCCGGAGGGACTTGACAGCCACTGGGACCTGGGGGGTGGGGGGAAAGGACACTATCTGGCACCCTAGGGAACAGCTGTGCCAGGGCCAGAGCAGGGACAACGTCAAGGACAGGGGGCAGCCAGAATTAAAAAAAAAAAAAAGAAAGAAAGAAAAAGAAAGAAAGAAAGAAAGAAAGAAAGAAAGAAAGAAAGAAAGAAAGAAACCAGAGGGGCAGCTCGCCCCAGCATCCAGAATGAAGTAGGCTCCCCAGCTACCCACACTCTGGCCGCTGGGCAGTGTCCACAGCCCTCGGTGCACCACTCCAAAGCAGCCAGAGCCCAGCAGCTCTCCTCTGCGCACGGCACCATCCGGGATCAGACACTTGAGTCCCCCCTCCCGCTCAGGGAGGGACAGGTGGCTGTCCGAAGGTGGGGTGGTCTCCTTCTGCTCAGGGGCAAAACCCCCAAGGATCTGAAGCAGGGGTGGGAAATCAAGTGTGTAGAGTGTTGTACACGCCTCCCTGACGCTCAGCCCACCCCATTCCCGGGCCTAAGCTGGCCCTTTAAGTCTATTGCCCCCCCCACCCCCAAATGCACACCTTGTAGACCCAGTTCTTGGACTTGAGCCCCGAACGGTGCTTCTTCAGAGCTTCGGCCAGTCTGCGCTGGGCTGGGGAAGGTCAGAATCAGGGAACGTGGGTGGCACACGATGGGCCGTGGGGGCAGGGGAGGATGCAGAAGGATTTACAGACCAGAAGAGGGCTGGCGGGGGGAGAAGGGGGTTCGAAAGTCCCAGTCTGGGGAAGATGAGACCAGGGGTCCCTTACCAGGCCGGCCCATGCCAATGCCGTCCAGGTCCTCGGGCCTGACGAAGTCGAAGTGCTCCGGCCGGGTAACATTAAGTTCCTCAAGGATGGGGCGGTAAAACTGGGCCAGCTGGATGTCCCGAAGCAGCCGAAGCAGCCACAGCGAGCTCGCCTCGGGGAGCATGTCTGAAGGAGCCCCCGAGGATGACGCACGCACCTCCAGACACGGAGCCCAGGGTAAGCCGCTGAGACGCCGAAACAGCAGAAACGGGGTCTCCAGCTCCACCCCCCACCCATCAAACACACTCAGATGCAGAGGGAGGGATGCATCAAAGACAGCCAGGAATCCGGCCACTCACTCAAACCCAGGGAAAATGCTACCGATACCTGAGACCTACATACGGTCCTCACCTCACACCTGACTTTCGTGTTCTGCAGGCCTGAGGTATGTTCCTCTGCTCACTCTGGAGATAGGAAGGCACCTGCCCCTGTACCCCTAGGGGCACCTGGGTACCACATACCGGCCAGCGATGCCCAGATATGCTAACCACACACACACACACAGGTACACTGCCTCCCACACTCGAAACACTGCTACACACACACACTGAGACCTACAGACATGCTGCAAAAGAATCTGAGACACCCAGATCCATGGCCTTTCAAGTCCGAGACATTCCAGAAAGCTGCCACGGAACACCCAGGCTTCCTGCCACATAACCTTTCACAGTACGCCTACTTGTGACTTTCGGGCTCACTGCCTCCGAGATATATCGCCCTACGTGTGTGAGACATCAAGGTCCACAGGAACACACGCCACACGGGACACCTGAACTACGCAGGAGATGCCAGGCTCACAGCCTTTTCCGCACCCCAGGCAGCGACGCTTGAAATCACATCGGCCATTTGTGATCGGTGCGTAAGTGCAGGCTGAGCTAAGCTCAGGTAAGGCCTACAGGGCCAGGTGCTACCAGGTGCACAGTCCCTTCCACACCCACCTGCGCTCAGCTCCAGGGACAGAAGCCCTGCCCGCACGCCTGAGTCACTCAATCTAACTTGACTCCCAGGCAACTCCACCAATCTTTGTTAACTAGGGCCGGGTGCTCTGGGCGCCGGCTGCCTGCACCACACTCTCGCTTACACGCACCTGGACCCCACCCCACCCCCACTTTAGTTACACCAGGAGGAAGGGCTGGACTAGGGATTGGGCGCGGGGGAGGAGGGAGGCCAGGACCCAGGGAGACCCGGGATCGCCTGCAAGGTGAGGAGGGGAAAGCACGCGAAGGGGGACGGGAGGAAAGGCGACCGCAGAAGGGAAGGGGCGGCGGAGGGAGAGGGCGGGGAGGCGAACAGGGCACCCGCGGACGCACCCCAAGCGACGGCTGCTCCGCCAGCCCCAGCCCCCGGCGTCCCCGCTCCGGGGAACCTCACCTGGCGAAGGCGGAAACGGCGGCTGCGGAGCCGCCCTGGCCGCTAGCACTAAATCCCGGGGAGGGCGGGGCCGCAGCCCGGGGGCGGGACCGGAGGCCGTGGGGGCGGGGCCTGGCGCCGGGCGGGGGAGCCCCCACCACGCCCCTTGCCCCCCGACCCGGGACGGCCGGCGGGCTCTCCTCCGCCTGGCCAGACCCCGAGAAACCCTTCTCCAGTCTTTTCCCTCTCTCCTCCTCCGCACCCCTTTCCCGCCTCATTCAAAGGCCTTTTTATCCCTCTCAGACTTCCTCCTGGGGGTCCTGTCCCCCATGCCCCTCTCCCCAAATCTTCCACCTCTCCCGGCCAGAGCCCCACCCCTTACACGAATAAGCACCAGATGGAGAAATGCGGCCCAGGCCCTGGGAATATAAGGCCAAACAGGACATCGTCCCTGACCCCTAGCAGGGGAGAGAGCGTCCCTAGCCCTCCTGTGGAGGGAGGCAGGGTGGCACAGGGCGCTTTGAAACGGAGCTAAGGCAGAGAGGTGTTGCTGGTGCGGGAAGTCGGCCCCCAGCCTACACAGAGTCTAAGATTGGAGCCATTGTCTGTGTCCCAGCTCTGAACGTCGCTCCAGTGTGCCACCCCAGAAAGGGACCCTTTGGGGAGCTCCCCAGGGTAGAATATGTGGGAGGTCTTGTGTGTGGCTGGGCTCCTAACCCCCATCCCAGCTTGGTACCTGGTCTCAGTGGTCAAGGGCACCCCTCCCCATTACTGGCGTTTAACTGGCCTCATTCTGGCTCAACCCTCCTTCCCCCATGTAGTCTCCACACACCGGCTACCTGGATGGTGGCCACAGGACAAAGTCTAGAACCTCGGAGAAGGCTCTGAGGAGGAACATCCCTCTCCCTTTCCCTCAGGGGTCCCGGGGAGGAAGTCACGAGTCTCAGGACATCTGGCCTGTCTCCTTCTGTCCCAGGGACGGATGTGTGAGCTGTCCCCAGAGTCCCTTGGAGGGAAAAGCCTACCCCATCTTGGTAAGCACATAGGATATTCCAGCACTGATGGGAAATTTTTCATAGTTCACAGTTCAACCTGTTTGGTTTCCTTGCCTTCTCTTGCCTTCCAAGGAGGCCAGCTCATCACACTGTGATTGCTCCCTCCACATCTGATGTCCCTAATATACTGTGGGATCCACACGGTAGGGACTGGATCTGTCTTGTTCATCCTTGTGTTCTTTCTTTCCTTTTTTTTTTTTTTTAAGATTTTATTTATATATTAGAGAGAGATCACACAAGCAGGGGGAGGGGGAGAGGGAGAAGCAGACTCTCCGCTGAGCAGGGATCCAGACACAGGGCTTGATCCCAGGACCACAGGAGCATGACCTGAGCCAAAGGCAGACACCCAACCACTGAGCCACCCAGGCGCCCCGCATCCTTGTGTTCTCAGTACCTGGGACAGTGTAGGCATGTGATAGGTACCGAGCATACTGTTTGTGAAGTCTGCTCCGTCTAACCGTCATTCCTCTGTCGGGGATCTGTCCTTTCTCCCTGCTTTTAAGACATCATTGGTATTTTGTAGTTCTGTTACAAAGTATCTAGGTATGGATTCTTTTTTACTCATTCTGATTAGTGTGTTGTGTGTCCTGTATCTATGAATTCATATCTTTCATCGGTTTTGGAAAATTCTCAGCTACTATCTCCTCAAATATTTTGTTTCCTCCATTCTTTGGTTCTCCCTTTTGGGGACTGTGGTTAGAAGTATGCTAGACCTGGGGCACCCGGGTGGTTCAGTCGTTAAGCATCTGCCTTCAGCTCAGGGCATGATCCCAGGGTCCTGAGATCGAGCCCCACATCAGGCTCCTCTGCTGGGAGTCTGCTTCTTCCTCTCCCACTCCCCCTGCTTGTGTTCCCTCTCTCGCTGGCTGTCTCTCTCTGTCAAATAAATAAATAAAATCTTCAAAAAAAAAAAAGTATGCTAGACCTTTTCAATCTGTCCTCCATGTCCTTGAAACTCTCTTCTATATCCTTCAATCTTTGTGTCACTGTGATGCAATCCAGGTAATCTCCTTAGGTCTGTCTTCCAGTTCACCAATTCTCTCTGTGGTTATGTTTGTTGTGCTGTTTAATCCGTCCTCTGGGGGGGGGGGTTGTCATTGTTATATTCAATGAACATTGATATACTTTGTATGCTGACAGTACTTCATTGAGGTATAACTTACATTCAGGAACATGCCCAGACTTGACTGTATAGCTCAATGCACTTTTTTTTTTTTTAAGATTTTTATTTATTTAAGAGAGAGAGAGAAAGCATGAGCAGGGGAACAGGAAGGGGCAGAAGGACAAGCAGAGTCCCAATGAGGCAGGAAGGCCTGACACAGAGCCCAATCCCAAGACCACAAGGCCATGACCTGAGCTGAAGTCAGACACCTAACTGACTGAGCCACCCAGGGGCCCCAGGTCAATGCATTTCAACCACTATATGTGTGTATTCATGCAGATAAAGACCCAGAACATTTCAATGATTCCAGAAACTAGCCTTGTGTCTATTTTCAGTCAATTCCATTGTCCTGAGGCAATGACTATCTGATTTCTAAAACCCATAGATTGCTTCTGCATGCTCCCAACCTTCTTATCAATGGAGTCACATACTGTAATTGCATTTGGCTTCTTGGAATCAACATGTTTTTGAGATTCGTCTTGGTGTTGTCCAAGTTTTTGGTGGGAATCACATGGTTCCATGAGCTTCTTTGGGAAAGAGCACGTGACACTTGATTTTTTCTCTGAATGTCCAGTGTCTTCACAGATCTGGGTGCACTAGAGGTCCTCTGGGAGTGGAACCCATATATGTAGAGGATATGCGGGTATATGAAGGGAGCTGCAGCCAGAGAGGTTGGCAGAAGCCGGGCCAGGAGTCAGTCCATCCTTCAGCAAGCTTTCACTGTGCCAGGTTCTGGGGACCCAGGCGAACAAATAGACATGATCCCTGGCCTTCCTGGATTCATTCTATAGGGCCTTGGAGAACATGGGTAGGAGCTTGGGGCTGACCTGAGGGCTCTGATAACCACTGAAAGGTTTTAGCAGAGGAGAGACATGAGCAGCTGGGAAAAGGGGAGGGAAGAAGAGCAGGGAGCTCAGGGAAGAAGCTCTTCCCCTCGGTTCAGGGGCGAGAGCCTGGCCCTGCGTAGGCCTTGGCAATGAGATAGAGAAGAGGTGAAGATTATCAACAGGACTCTAGGCCTAGGTCCTCTATGCTCCAGCAGGAAACCAGACACAGAGGCTCAGCCCCACCCAGGGTATCAGAGGCCACTGTATCCCTCCCCTTCTCCCTATCCCTTTCTTACTTCTGGAGTTAAGCTTCTCTCATCCCACCTGTGTGGGGAAGCCCTGACTGACCACCCTCGGGGAGCACCCCTTCCAGGCTGAGATGGGGCGTCCTGCTAAACCCGGAGGCACAGATCGGGCACCAGTCCCACTCTGTCTGCCTTTCCCCAACCCCGGCCCTGCCCTGCGGGCTCTGAATCCGAGAAGGATGAACACATTCACACCACCGGCCAAGTCTTTCCCCAGACGGCAGGGAACCAGAAGGGTAAGCAGGGAGGCCCCCTGGTATCTTCTCCACCTACTGGCTAGGGTTTGGGGAGGGGGGAGGGCCCATCGCTCTGCAGAAAACTCTCCTCTCCTATTGGGAGCCATCGGAGTGCCCCCTTAGCGCCTCCCTTCCTGCTCTGATGGCTGAGATCATGGGGCTGTCCCCTGCCATCTTACCTATGCCAACCTTTCACCAGGGGAAAGTACCTCTCTCTCTGCTGGGGCTGTGTGTGGCTATTCCCTCTGCTTGGAAGTCCTCCCGCCCTGATCCCGATCTGGCTAAGTGCAGGAAGCCTATCCCTCCCTGGTCAGGTCCCTTGCCCTGAACCCTAAGACCCCTGCACCTTCCCCTCATTGCTCTCGTTGCTCTTCTCACCTTGCCAGTAACTTGCCTGTCTCCCCTGCTCCATTCCAAGCTCCAGGCAGAAAAAGACTTGATCTTGCCTGGATATTGCTGTGTCCCTCCTGCCCAGTCTAGTGCCTGGCTCATGGGATAAGTGTTGAACAAATGGGTGAGATAGTGTCATCTGGGTAGGGTGAAGCCAAGGAGACTTTTGACACCAGGAGCTCCTTTGTGGGGAGTGCTGCCGAGGGGAGTGGCCGAACCCCCCATAAGCACTCTCTGGTGAACCCGTCTGTGCCCCCTCCCTGTTTGGCCCCACGTGGTTGGCTCTTCCTAGACCCTGGGGTGAACCCCTCCCATTCCATCACCCCATCTCCATCCCTCAGCTCCTGGGGTCCCATCCTTTCCCCGTGTGGATTTGCCTCGCTAGTTTTTAGTCACCAGCCCACCACGCTGTATGTATCTGCTGGTTTGCTTTCCAAAGTGGAAGCAACCCTAAATCCCCCCCACCCCCCGTTCCTTCAGGCTTGCCGAGGAGCCCAGGGCCTTTGCGGCACAGTGGCTTAGAGCCCACCTCCGGGGTCGGACTGCCTGTGGTGGAACCCCCATTCTATCACTTGCCATCCTGTGACTCTGAGCAAGTGACTTCCCATCTCTGGGCCCCTGTGTCCTCCTCAAGATGCTTCTATTAGAAGCATTTACCTTTGGTGTCGTTGGAGAATGAAGTGTGTCGCCGTGTGTGGCAGCCAGCGTGGAGGCCGGTGAAGTCCCCACTCGGCGTGAGCACTTCCAGGCACAGTGCCTTCCCCTGGGGACAGGGCTGGTCTGGGTCATCAGAGGGATATTGCAGAAAGGACGGTGTGTGATTCCGAGCGAGCTCGTCCAAGACAGCCTGGCTTCTGCCTTCCTCTCTTGAACCCCCCACTCTGGGGAAGCCCAGCCACTGGGTCATGAGGACACTCAAGGGGTCCTATGGAAAGGGTCCCCACACCACGGGACGGAGGTCTCTCGCCAACAGCCAATGCCGACCCGCCAGGCACGCGAGTGAGCCATCCTGAAAGATGACCCTCCAGCCCTGGTCAGACCTTGGATCTCCGCGACCCCAACCGACGTCTGGACGGCACCCTCGTGGGAAACCGTGAGCCAGAATCACCCAGTTAAGCTGCTCCTGAATTTCGGATCCACAGAGACTCTGAGATCATGTTTATTGTTTCAGACGATTAAGCTTTGGAATAATTTGTTACACAGCTGTACGTACAAGTGTGTGAAACGCTTGGAATCGCGTCTGACTGAGTCTGAGGCTGGCGACTGACGCGTAGCTGGGAAGGACACGGCCAGTTATGCCGTGAACGCAGGGCCCTTCGGCGCCAAGTCCTAGGCTCCTTTACCTGCCTGCTGTTCCAGTGACCTACTGCCGAGTAGGAAGACCTAGCGGCATAGACTGGCCATGTTATCATGCTCCTGGAGTTCAAGAATCTGGAGTTACCCCAGGACAAAGTGGGGATAGATTTTCTCTGCTTGACCGGGTCTGGAGCTGAGTCGACAGCTGGGGGCTATATTACTGCTCACATGGGGACAGTCGATGCTGCCCTTTGACCGAGCCCCTCGATGTGGACTCTCCAGGTAGCCTGGGCCTCCTCACAGCATGGTGACTGGGTTTCGGAGGCGGTGTCCCAGGAAGCAGAGGGCAGAAGTCGCCAGCTTCTTCAGGACATGGCCCAGGAAGTGGCCCAGTGTCACTCCTGCCATATTCAGTTGGTCAGCCAGCAATAGAGGGAGGCACGCATAGAACCAACCTCTTGACAGGAGACATGTCAAGGAATTTAGGGGCCATTGTTTAAAAGTGCCAGACCCCCGTAGCCTCTCCTGTTGGGTGAGGGGCTCAGGAAAACCACACTCCGGTGGGTCGGCCTTCCGTGCGCAGGAAAGAGACACAAACTCCACAGCGTGCTCATGAGGAGCTCACGTGGGGAGCGTGCGTCACAGAGCTCCAGCGATGGGGACATAGTTGTCAGGGACGATTCCTGGTGTCACCCTGTGCCAGCCTCTGGGGGAGCGAAGACAAGACCTTAGGGAGTGGCTTTAGAGGGGGGTGTGTGGTCTAGAGCGAAGATTTTTAAAAGATTTTATTTATTTATTTATTTATTTATTTATTTATTTATTTATTTATTTATTTAACAGAGAGAGCAAGAGAGCACAAGCAGGGGGAGGGAGAAGCAGACTTCCCACTGAGCAGGGAGCCTGATGCAGGACTCGACCCTAGGACCCTGGGATCACAACCTGAGCCGAAGGCGGACGCCTAACTGACTGAGCCTCCCAGGCCCCCCCTAGAGGGAAGATTTTTAAGGAAACACCACCAACCTGATGTAACTGATGGCACATGAGAAACGTCTGGGGGAGGGACACTCCTCTCTGCCTTAGGAGCTCAGAGCAGTCTTCTCGGAAGAGGTGACGTCTGAGCCGAGGGAGAAGGGCATCGGGGTATGCGAACAAGCCTAGGCAAAGGCAAGGAGCCAGGAGCAAACACAGGGTTTGGGCAGCTATGAGTGATTCAGTGTGGCTGTGGGGTGGGCAGAGCTGAGACACAAAGCCCCAGGGACAATGGGGGCCGGGTTCCAGCAAGGATCACAAGGGAGGATAACTTACGGATGAGAAATACGTGTGCGGCATGAGAGCAAGGGCAAGTCCAGCAGACTCTTGGCCTTGCTGAGACGCCGAGGAGGAGGGAGGGTCGGGGAGGGAGGTGGGTTTGGACACAGAGACTCTGAGAGGCTCATGGGGCTTTCGGGTGGAGATCCCACTTAGAGCTGTGTTGGGTCAGCTCTGGGATGAGGCCCCCATAAGACGTGGGGAGCTGCGGGTGGACAGCCTTGAATGTCAGGGTCAACAGCCAGGTCTGTATGCCATGGTCATATTCCATAGGAAGAGCTAGGGAAGGGCTTTAAGCAAGAGATGGGAACGGCTCATGCTTCATGAGGGCCCAGTGCATGCTGGGCACCGTCCCAAGCATCGTCCATGAATTTATTTGGACCTCGCAGTAATCCTGTGAGGTCCGTGCTGCCACACTTCACCGAGGGTGAGAGATCACTGATGGTAATGTGGAACATTATGCCGGGACACGTCTTCGACTTAAGGGGGCTTCTTCAGAGCTGTTAAGAGGTAAACAGAATTAAAAAAAAAAAAAGCCATTGAATCAATGAATTACATGATTTGCATTTCAAATACGAGGAAAAAGGAATGGAGCTGTCACAGTAACTTACCAGAGCCCCAGTGAGACACAGGGCCAGGATCTGAAACCCCAGCAGCCCGACCACTCTGAACCATCATTTGACGCCGGACAGGAGGTCGTCCGCAGAGTGGAATTTCGCGAAGACCAGTGTGGCTGAGGAGGGTGCGGCGGAGAGGGGACTGGGCAGTCCGATGGCACTGTTGGGAGACTGGAGTCTGCAGTCAGAGGGCCACAGGACAGGAGGAGGGCTCAGGTAGGCTGGAGGTCCTTCAAGAAGGGGCACAAAGGTTGACCCACTGGGCGTCGAGTGTGAAAACAAGGATAGCTCCAACATGTTGGGCCTGGAAAGAGGGTACAGCGTAGGGGGGAAAGAGGCAGCTGCTGCAGGTGGGAGGGGAGTCCTGGGGCCTGGGGAGTACAGCTGCCTGCTGGGCACTTGCTAGGCCTGTCAAACGAATGGATCAGTGAGTTGTTGTCTGACCTTGGGCAAGTTGTGGGAGCTTGATAGATGGTCTCTGGGTCTCTCTCTCTCTTTTTGAGTGTAAAACGAACAGATTGGACTAGAACGTGTAAAATAAAATGGAAGGCACTTTCCTAGAAGGGGTAGGTGTTCCTCTCTCCATCCCCAGGACCTTTATGGGCACCCAAAAACAGCGGTTCTGGTCCTGGCTGGCTGGCTGTAAGTTAGATGAACTGAGGCCCCATTTGACACCACCAAATTCAGAATCTCTGGGTATAAGGCCCAGGGATGGAGAGTTGGTGGGTTCTTTTTTTAAAAGATTTTATTTATTTATTTGAGAGAGTGAGAGAGAGCATGAATGGTGGGGAGGGGCAAAGGGAGAGGGAGAAGCAGGCTCTCCGCTGAGCAGGGAGACTGACACGGGGCTCGATCCCAGGGCCCTGAGATCATGACAAGAGTCAGATGCTCAGCCAACTGAGCCACCCAGGCACCCCGGGATGGATAGTTTTTGAAGCTGCCCAGATGACTGCGATGTGAAGCTGGATGAGAACTTTTGCCCCGAAGCCTCTAGGTACCCAGTTTGAAAACCACTAGGCTAGGTGCAGGCCAGGATCCCTTCAGGGCCCAGGCCCTTGGTCTGAGACTTGTGGCTGGTGACGGGCTAACTCTTACGTTTCATCTTCCACCTACCCAACCCAAGCCTCCTGACAGCCAGGGACCAAACGCCAGGGTTTCTCGACCACACGCAGCCGAGGTCCTGGGACCGGCTAAATGTTGGGGGGACTCCCCTGTGCATCCTGGGGGCCAGGGACGCCATGGAGGCCAGCATCCCCGGCTTCCACTCACTAAATGCCAGGAGCACATCCCCCTATGAAAGCAATCAAAAATGTCTCCAGATGTCGCCAAATGTCTCTTGGGGTGGAAGATCCCCCCCTCCCCCCAGTTGAGAACCACTGTGCCACCCCAAGTCTCCCGTCCCCCCTCTGCCCTCCCCAGTTGCAGACAGAGGCCAGGCAGGGGTGGAGGCCATTTGACAACAGGTTTACTTGGCCTTGGCAGGAGGGACGCGTCTGTGGGAGGCCAAGGCTTCACAATGTTAAATGGAGGGATAGCATGCCAGCAGCTGACTGATGTGGTCTCAACTCTAAAGGGAGGGACTTTTCCAAAACACCCATTCCCGGATTCCCAATCAGTCACGAGAGGGCCAAGAGGAGCTTCTGGGGCAGACAGCCCCCGCTTTCCGAGAACAGGCAGGAGGGGGTGTGGGAAGGGTGGTGTGGGGAGGGGATTCTTTCCTTCTGTAGATATTTTCCTGGAACCAGTGGCTGCTCCTGTCTGATTAGTTGAGGGCTGGGGGGGAGGAGCTTCCCAGTTGTGGGCGCCTGGGTCCCTGGCGGCCCTCTGACACAGGGATCTTGGGGACGTCTGGGCTTGGGGTCTGGAAGGCTGAACCTGTGGGATTGGAACTAAGGGGCTGGCTGATCCCCTCCGGGGGAAGTGGAGGTTATGGGTTCGTGGTCTTGAGAACCGGCGGCCAGGAGGCTGTCAGTGTCCTCACTTGTTCTTTTTGCTTCGAGGTGGTAACGGGACCTGAGGGGAGACAGAGAATGGGAGGCCTGGGCAGGGCAGGGCAGGGCGGAGATGGGGCAGGGACGGTGGTGGAAGGTCCTGGGGGGTCCGCAGTGGTGAGGGCGTTTCCACTCTTATCGCCCCCCCCCCGCACCCCCGGACTCACTCCACCACGAGGCTCATAACACCCAGCAGCAGGGCAGCTACTAAGACCGAGAGGAGCAGAATCCTGGCTTCGCGAAGATCGTGACTTCCTGCAGGGAACCCAGGAAGCAGTGAGTGATCCCAGGGACCTCACCAGTCGTCGTGGGGCAGGGGGGGGGGGGCGCTGAGAGCTCGGAGACCCGAGCGAGGGGAGGCCAGGCCGAGGGGTAGAACCTGGGAGGCAGCGCTTTCGGGGCCAGCAGCGCACCTTGAACTCCTGGCAGGTGGAGCAGTTATACAGGATGGTGCTGCCCCCTGCAGGAGACAGCGGGACCACAGCTGGGGCGGGGAAGCCCCAGCTCCCGCCTTCTAGCACCCCCCCCCCCCCGCCCGCCTCTGCCGTAACTGCCAGGCTCTCCTCGGGTACCCCAGGTGCCCCTGTCCTCACTCCTCTTCCCTTTTCTACTCACGGCAGGCGGGAGCGCAGAGAGCTGAAACCAAAGACAACGAAGGGTGGGGGGAGGGGAGCCGCTCAGCCACGCCTCCTTCGCCCCAGAGCCCAGGCACCCCCCCATCCCTGCCTGCATCAGTACCTTCCCTGGTGTACGCGGGGAGCTTGGTGTGTTGCAGCCAATGCCAATATAAACGGAGGGAGGAAGGAGACCCTTTGATCTCTGGGGAGACAGCAGCGATTTTGCGATTTTGCGGGGCGCCTCGCCAGGGCAGGCTCCCCTCCCCGCTCGGCTCTCCTCCCCCCTCCCCCCAGCACCTCCCGGATCACACGTTCCCGTCTCCACCTGCCCGCCACCCTTCCCTGCCTCCCCCACCTCTACCTCCCCTCCCCGCTGCCCGCTGCCCCTCCGAGCCCCTGGGTCGTGCCTGGCCCTTGACCTCACCCATGACCCTCAGGACTCTGTGAGTCTTCTCTGTGACTTTGTTCATGGACGCCTCATCTGCGGAGAGGGGCAGGGACCTGTGATTCTTCCCTGACTTTCCCAGGGCCTGAAGCAGCTCTCCCACCGGGAGAGGCCGGTGTGTCCAGGGAGGGCTGTGGACTGAGGGGGCGGCTGAGGGTCCCGGCTGGGAAGCCACAGGCTGCCCCACTCCAGGTGCGGTGGTGACTGTTGCCCGGCCTGTCCCTGGACGTCTGAGTTTACCCAAGGCAAAGGCGGGGAAGCTCCAGGAGGCCCCACAGTTCTTCCACAGAACCTCCACTCGGCTGCAGAGTTGAGCCAGGCGGCCCGACAAGTCACGGGCTGGGAGGTGGCAGAGGACACAGCCCTGGGCAGTTGCCAGGAAAACCCCACCCAATGCCAGCACCCACATGAGGCCTGCTGGCGAGTGGCGGACAGGGGCCGGCCCCACTGAGGCTGGGAAGGCCTCCGAATGCTACGATCCTGGTTCCAACTCTTTGCCTGGAGAGCCTAGCGTGTTCCAGAACAGTGGGGGATTCTAGAATATTCTGGAATGGTACCACTGGTCCATCTGTGGCTGGGGCAAAGGGGAGGCCCAAGGGACTGAGGACCAGAAGAAGACTGGGCAGAGAAAGCAGGGTTTCTGCTGCAAAGGCGACCGCAACCCCCCCTCCCCAACCTGGCCCTCAGGAGCCTTAACAAGTTTGAGGTTCCACGAAGCAATTTTATTTTCCTTCTTGTAAATCATGACCAGCGATAAATAATGAGTGAGTGACTCCCCCAGTGAAGAAGTTGCGCATGAGTACCCCATTCCTCAGGGACCCAGAAATCCCATCCCTTCCCCTATCGTCCCCCCACTCTCCCCACCTCTTCTCTTCATCTCCCCTCTCCCTGGGCAGCCTCAGGCCTTCCCAGCCAGCTCCTAGCAACATGCCCATGGTTGCCTTAGCAACGGAGAGTTCTCTACCGGCCAGCTGGGCCCAGTGACTTCTCTCACCTTTCACCAGGAAGATCCCAGTGACTCAAGCTTCGGCAGGCCCCTCCTGCCTACGTGGTGATGTGAACACACATGCCTGCGCGGACACACAAACCCCTCTGATTAAACTACTAATTCTCAATCTACTCACACCCACACCACGCGCATCCCTGGTGCCTAAAGAGTTGCTGGGCAACCCCAAACAGGCCTGGACACGCAGAGACCACAGAAAGACCGGCACACAGATACTGTCTCCGGCAACGCAGACGCAGAGACCCACACGTCGGTCAGACACACTGGGTGACACACATGCGCACGTGAACGAAGTAAGACCAAGACCCGAGAAGATGCCGTCCTCTTGCCGGTGGCCAAAGCCATCAATATGGGGCCCTTGAAAACACTTAGGTCGCTAGAGTCTGGGGCTCCAGCCTCATGGTTAATGAGGATTCTGCTAGCTCCCTTGTGCCAGCCTAGCGTAGGGGGTGGGGTAGCCTTTGTCTTGATCAGTAAGTGACCTGAGACACAGCCAAGAATCCCCCTTCTCATATTCCAGAATGTTCTGGTCTCTCTTTGGTCAGGCCGGGCCAGGCCATTCAGGGGTAGGAGAAGCCATGGTCCGGGAGACCACATTACAGCAATCCAAAGTTCTTCTCCCCTACTTTAGTGTCCCTCCAGGGTCCTGCTAGGCCTAGCCTGGGCAGAGAGGTGTCCCTACTTTTCTAGAACCTTGAATACTGAGCTCCAACAAGGAGATGCTGTGAGGCCGCCAGCCTCAAGCAGGAACAAGCCTGGGAACCTTCCCCACCCCTCCCAGGATTAGCACCAGTCCAGACCCTTTACGTGGCTTGTGAGCGCTCCGCGGGCTCAGACTTGGGAATCGCTGCCCACACCTGGGCTCCAGTCAGGTGCAGTGGGACCCCTGACTCTCACAGCTCCAGAGGCAGAGCTAAGAAGAATCTTCACGGGGGCCTTCATTCGCTTTGCTGTCCATCCTCTCCCCCCACCCCAGTCGGACGAGAGGGCCATGGGCTCAGTGCCGAACAAAGCGAAGAGATCGAGAGTTGAGCAGGTCTTCGGGGTCAGGGAAGACAGAATCTAGACGGAAGCCGTGCTCCAGGGCCACCCGCAGCACCTCCTCCAGGAAGCCTGGCGTGCCCACCACCTCCCGTAGCTCTCCCGGCTCCCCAGTCCACAGAGGCTGCAGCCCTAGTCTCCTATACTCCACCTCGGGGAGTTCCGCGGGACAGGGGGCCCACTCCAGACGGAAGTGTGGGCCTCCCTCTGCCCTGTTCTCACCGGCCACCCCAAATCGCGCCCGCATGGCGCCCAGGCACTCGGCGTCGGTGCAGAAGATGTTGGCTCGGAAGGTCTCCACCCGCACGGAGCTCAGCTCATAGTGGTGTGGGCCCCGGCGAGCAGAGAAATGCACCAGGCGGGGGCTGGCGTCTACATCTGCGTGAAGCAGGGCGGCTGTGGGTACAGGGCTTCCCCGAGAGGTCTCCAGTTCCCGCAAGGCATCCAGGAGGGGCTGGATCTGGTAGAAGTCAGCCTCTGCTCTGAGAAGAGCTGTCTCCCCATATCCGCGGGGCAGGTCCAGGCGGCCCAGCCGCAGGAAGTTGAGGATGTGCCGGAAGGCCTTGCCATCTCTGTCGATGAAGTAGTGGCCACCTCCCTGGGGGTTGAGGTTGGGGGGTATGGGGGTGCCAGCCCTAAACATGGCCCCCAGCATGGAGTCTGGGAAGCGAGTCAGGGTCTCCAAAGTGGTGGAATATAGTGTGCCCCCCACATTCAGGGTCACAGGGCCCCCAAAAGAGGGGGGCGAAGAGGGCACCGGAGGAGGCGAAATTTTGGGGAGTACAGGAGACACCGAAAGAGAAGAAAAGGCAGAACTCTCGGGGTGTGGGCAGAATTGGGTCATAAAGTTCAGACTGTCTCTGGGTTGGATGCACAGGTTGGAGCACAAGGCAGTAAGATCTGGGGCTCACCCCAGCTACCTTGGTAGTGGGGGACGGTTTCCGGTCACAGACACGGCCGAAAGCCTGAGAGAACGGTTGAAAAGCACAGAAGCCAGAGAGGGCAAGGAGATTGCGGTCCAGACGCATTCGATTCTGGGCGGAGGGTCAGCAATTCCTCTCGGAGGTCTTCAGACAGCGGGCTTCCGGAATCCAACCAGTAGGTGACGGTGGCGAGCACAGGCCGACACTTGGAAGTGCCCAGCTTCCGAGTTCTCGGGAAGATCGCTGCTGTCGCCGCGGGCGAGTCCACGCACGGCCCCGGGGACCAGTCGCAGGCCAGGCCTGGCCCGGCTCCGGCGCAGGTCTCAGGAGACGGAGGCGGGGCTGACGCGAGCGGGCGGCGGAGGTGCCTCCCTATCCGCTGGGGAGCGGGGATGCGCGCTCAGCGCGAGCCGGGACCACCGGAGGGCTCTGCTGGAAGCAGGCGGGAGTCTCGGGACCCGGACGCCGCCGCCTCCCCGGGTGTCGCCGCAGCCGCCGCAGTCCTCTCCGCCCCCAGGAAGTGGCCTAAGGGCAGCGGCCGGGACCCTTTAAGGGACAGCCCCGCCCCCTTGGCGCCCCGCCCCCCGCCCCCGCGGTGCTCGCGCGGCCTGGGTGGAGGTGGGGGCCGAGAGTCTGGAACTGGAGAGACGGGGCGGACGGGCCGGACGGGCGGACGCGGGCGGGGGTGGGGTCCGGAGCGTGACTCAGGTGCGTCGCTCCGGATGTGGCCGCGACCGCCCCGCAGGCTCTCAGGTGTGCCCGACCTCACGTCTGCAGCTCGGCCCGGGGCTCGAGGCCCGGCCTTCCCGGGCTTGGGGGTGGTGCCCTCCCAGTCGCTCCCGTCGGGAATTCCCGAGGGGGCGGGTGCTGAGCCGCCGCATTCCGGGGATGCCTCCGGGCCGGGGTGGCCGGAGCCAGCCTCTCCGTCCCGGCCTGACGCCAGCTGCCCCCTACGGGAGGCCGGCCCCCCAGCCCACGCGGGCGGCTTCTCCCCGGCCGGACGCGTCTGGCCACGTCGCCCGAGCCCGGGAGCCCCGCCCCAGGGCCGCCCGGTGCTAGGGCTGCGGCCGACGCCCCCGCCTCACTGTCCGGGAGTGGCCCTCGCGTGACTCGAACTCGCAAACCCCTACCGCTCCCGCCGCCCGGGGGCCGCAGCACCCAGCCCCTAGCCCGGCCCGAGGGGGGCTTCCTGCAGAGGAACCACGAGGGGAAGCTTAAAGCACAGACGCTTTAATGGCCCAGGGGCCGGCGGGGGTAGGGGGAGAGGCGGCCGGGGGTGCGGAACCACGGAGGCCTGGGATCAAAGCGTGTGGAGGTCGTGACTGCGCCGGCTCAGTTTCTCCGGGTCGTCCGACGCCATGAGGGAGAAGTCTCGGAAGATGTCCAGATACGTCTCGTCTCCTGCGGGGAGGGAGGCAGGGCTGGGCGCTCCGCGGGCCGGGCCGGAGCGCTGGCTCGCGCGTTCTTCGCGTGCTTCCGAAGACGTGCGCCCTCGCATGCGCCCAATGCATATTTGTGGAATAAGTAATGGAATTGATCAATGCAGCCGGGCGCCGCCGGGCAGGTCCTTCAGGGGCCAGAAGCCCAGAAGTACAGTGTGGGGCGGGCCTGGAGGAACTTTACCTGTCTGGCCCTGGGCCGCTTCGACCTCTCTCATCTTTGCCAAGCGTAGCCTGAAGGGGAAGGAATTAAGGCCCCAGTGACTTTCTCTTCACTGTCCCCACTCCAACTTCCCATCCTCTGAGCTGGGATTGTTTAATTCACCTGTCCCCCGGGGTCCAGTGCTTAAAGACGCTTAACAACCACAAAGCCCCTCACTCGGGAGAAACTCACCATCCGTGGACCCTACCCGTCCCCCCCCCTACTCCACGCCCCAGTCTACACTCGGAACAGCCTTGGTGCGCGACGTCCGGGAGCTGGCCCGCTGCTCCCCGAGCCCCGCCCACATGCCGGTCCAGGTCCCAGCATTAGCTCCGCCCCAAGGTGGGTAGGGCAAGCGCTAGCCCCGTCCCCGGGCAGCCTCACAAGGTGACGATGTCAGCGTTGGCCGTTTCCATGGCGATCGTCAGAGGGTCTTTGCCTTCAGAGTCCCGAGCTCCCAGATCGGCCCCCCGTTTCAGGAACAGGCAGGCCAGCCTGGAAAGGATAGCCAGGTCCAGCCGGCCACTCACCCCACCCGCGCCCTTCTTTCCCGCAGCCATCATCCCTGCCCGCCCCTACCCCGTGTGGCCCAGAATGGTTGCATGGTGGAGCGGCCCCCGGCCGTGGTTGTCCGCTTGGTTCACGTTCGCCCCGTTCTGGAGGAGAAACTCACAGGCCAGAAGAGAATTCTGCATGGAGGGGTTGAGAACGGGAGAGAAGGTGGCATCTTTAGAAGCAGACCAAAGATGTTTTAGGATGGGGTCAGTCCAGGGGCTGGGGTAGGGCTGTGCCAGGCTCTGCTAGAGCTCTTCAGCTGTATTCGTATGTTAAGTCCACAGCACAACCTCACGAGGTATGTTATCCCTATTTCACAGATGAGCAAACCGACGCACAGAGAGGTTCAACCTGTGAATAGTGGGATCCTGGATTCAAACCCAGGTTGTCTGCCTCCAAATCACAACCTTAGCAACCAGTTTCTCTCGCTTATCATTCCTTTTGGGGTGGGAGGAGGGATAAGAGCTGGGCCCTAAGTCAGAGTAGGGGTCAGAGGGAAGGAGCCTAAGGGTGGGGTAGGGAGGTCAGCGGGACTCACAGCTGCTGTGGCCTGGATCAGTGGCGTGGCATTCTCCTGACTGCCGTTGACCCAGTTGACATCGGCTCCGTGGGCGAGGGCATCGGCCATGGTGGGGAGGGATGGAGGGTGCCCAGCAGCTCGAAACAGCAGGGCCCCAGGGTGGAGGCTGCCCAGGTCATCGGACGGGGGCTCTGGTGGAGGGAATCGGCTGAGTCTGGTACGAAACCCTCAGCACAGTCCCCAGATGCTCTAATGGGCCAGGTCATTCCTCAGTTGTGGGGAGGCCCTCGGGACTCCGGGGACTGCAGTGGGAGGTGGTGTGGGTGTGTGTGCAGGGCCCCTAGGACATGGGGCACGGATAGCATCATTCCCCTCTCCCTGTTCAGCTACCTGGACTGCCTAGAACGTCACAAGTGAGCGGACACTCAGACTCAGCTTCCAGGTTCCCTCCGCTCCGGCCGAGCTCACACCCTCCACAGGCCTCTGGGGCAGCGAGTTCTTTCTCACTCCTGAGCTTTCTCATGCTGTTGAGACCCTCCCTGCTTATCCCCAGCCCTACGCTCCTTCCTGTTCTTCACTTATGCCCTGAAAATCTTGCCTTGTAAAAAAAAAAAACCTGTGCTGGTGTGGTCTGGGCCCCCCCAACACTGGCAAGGGGAAGGCTGGGGCCTCGTGCTCTCAAATGTCTCCGTAAATGTCCGAGCAACGCTATACCTGGCCTGGATCTGAGGCTCCCCGGCCGGGGCCTGACGGAAGGCTTGGGGGGCAGAGGAGGCTGCCCCCTGGGGGGGCCCCGGCCACCTCTTCGCCCCCGAATCTCAGGAAGCTTGGTCAGGAACTTCTTCTCCACGTATTTGGCATGAATCCAGGCCTCCTTCTCCTGCCTGGCAGAATATGGCGGGGAAGAGGGGGACCGTCTTCCCTCCTCCGGTCCCAGACCCTCTTCCTTCCCCGCAAGTAGGCAGCCCCCGCACCTCCACCCCGACCTCACCGAGAGCAGCTGGGCCCTGGCTTCTTCACGGCCATGGCCTCCACACGGGCCTCGTAGATCTGGTTGATGACGACATTCCCCAGCTCGCGCATAAGCTTCCAGCGGCCCAGGCAGAGGCAGAGAGACATGTGGGAGGGAGGTGAGTGTCTGAGCCCTAGGGGCCCTGCAGCCCTGCACTCACCCCGCCCCCGCTTCTCATCGGGGCACCCCAAGTCACCTTCACCAGTTCTGGCTCCCACGAGTCAAGGGTCAGAGACCGGACTTTGGAGAAATGAACCCCGAGGCTCCTGGACGGCCAGAGTGGGAGTCAGGCCCTCTGTGAGGCAGTGGGCAGAGGCGCGCAGGGGCCACGCAGAGGCTCTGGCCCTGCTCACCGGCCCCTCTTCTCCTTTCTCCTACAGCTCAGGTTTAGGGTTTCATCCTCTCCAGCCACTTCCCTTCTCTTGCCCTGCTGTTCCCCTCCTTCCACCAGATGGACTCAGGCGGAGGGCCTCCCAGACTTGCTGAGGCCTCATGGCCTCTCCCCTTGCTCTGCTGTTCATGGGTTCCCCTGCCCTCAAGAGCCCTGACCTCACACCTCCAGTCACGCCAATACACTCCTCTGGCCGGACCAGGACAGGGTGACCAGTGCCAGCCAGGGCAGGGTGGGAGGGAGGAGCCTGAGCGATGGCTCTAGCCAGCCCCCTCCCCCTCCCCCAGCCGGAAGCAGGGGCGGGGAGTGACCTGTGGATGCCGGAGCACTGGATGCAGAGGGTGACGCCCAGGTTGATGCTGGCCCACTCCGGGGCTGGCTCACGGCAGTCACAGCACTGGGCATTGCCATCCACGCTCTGCACCTGGGCTGCCACGTGCCCAACTCCGCCGGGCTCCCTTCCCCAGGCCATCCCGCCACAGCCCAGGGTCGCCGAGGAGCTCCTGGCCAGGTATCCCGAGCCCTGGGGGAGCCAGAGGTAGACAGAGAGTGGCCATGGGGCCTGGGGAAGGGGTGCCTCCCCTCCCGGGGCCGCCTGGCCCTGCACCCCCCACGTGAAGGCACCTGGCCGGGCCCCCGGGGGCTGTCATCGAGGCGAGCCTGGCTGAAGGCTGTGGCAATGCTGCTCTGCACGGCGCTGACCCACAGCTGCAGGAGGCGCTCAGAGTCAGCCTGCAGGAGGCAGGACCTGGGCAGGAGCGGGGAGCAGAGGGGGTGGTCTGAGGCCCGGGGAGCCAAGAGGCAGGGTAGGCTGGCTGACACACTATTTAATTGGTCCCAGTTGTCCTGACATAAGAAATACCAGCTGAACAGAGATTTGACACCAATCGGTCCGATCTTTCTAAATATCCCCCATCGCCCTCCCCCCTCCCCCCAGGACACCCCCCAATACTGCCCCCCTATCCAACCATGGAAGGGATAATGCCTGATGCTACATGGGGGCCTCCAAGATGCCCTCAAGATCGGCCCGCCTTCCCGTTGGTAAAGCTTCAGACACGTCAGGCGTCGGCACTCACTTGCTTGGGGACACGACCTCGAAGCAAAACCTCCTCTCCGAGTCCGGGCAGAGCTTCACGGTGCAGAGACGGAGGTCATCCACCACCACGGTCACGGGGTCCTGGAAGGGGAAGGTGACGAGGGGCAGCCGTGCACCAATTGCAGCAAGGGCTGTGTCCCTGGGCCCCGGCCTCCGGGCCCGGGCCTGCCTACCTTGTACTTCTTCTGATAAACCAGTTGGTTGCTCTGAATAGTGAACCAGCGTCTGGGGGAGGCGGAAACAGAGTCGTGGACGTGGGCGGCATCGGGACGAGCTCGGGACAGGGACAGCGGAGAGGCTGTGCCCTCTGCCCCGAAGGCCTGTGCTGAGAGAGCCGGGCTGACCCTCACACCTGGTCAGCGGGGCACAGGGCTCTGCGGGGCCAGGACACGGAAGGCGGCGCTACTCACACCGCGGACAACCCAGATTTGATCATTTGTGAAGACAACTTTCCAGCAGATGGCAGTAAAATGCTTTTTCCAATAAAATTAGTCTCCTATAATTTTTTTAAGTTTTTTTTTTTTACACCCACGTGGGGCTCAGACCCACAACCCCGAGATCAGGAGTCACAGGCTCCACAGACGGGGTCACCAGGTGCCCCGAGTCCTTTGCCACAATTTTTTTGACAGATGGAAGTTTCTCATAGAAGGGGCTCAGTTTTCCGATTTACGCAAATATCCCCAGTGGGAAGGAGCCGAGTCAGAGCAGAGGACCCCCTGCTCCGCACTGCCACGGCCCCTAAGTCCCTACGGAAGCCGACAAGGCCCGCTCGTGGTGCACACCCCCGTGGGCTCCCACTTCACGCCCACCCCGTGTCTTCCTCCCTCCCTCTGTCCACACCCCGTTCCCCTCTCTGTCCCTCGGACTCTCCCAGCTTTGGTGCTGGCTCCTCCTCCTGCCGAGATCATTCTGCCCCCAGATGTCCTTCAAGTCTTCTCTCAGAAGTCCTCACCTGCTCAAGAAGCCTGCCCCAGCCACCCTATCTGGAACTGCAGCCCCTCCCCAGCTGTCCGCACCCCTTGCTTTCCTATGTTTCCCCGCCTCGCTCTTTCCTTCCAACATAACAGAATTTACTGGGCGTCTTTGTCGATGGGACGTAAGGTCCGTGGGGGCAGCGGGTTTTGTCTGTTTTTCTCACTGTGCTAAGCGCACTGTCACCACCCAAGAAACGTTGAATTGAGCGGGTTTGGGTGATTGGGGTGCCCCCCCTCACCTGCTCCAGGTCTTAAATGCATTGCTGGCCCGCTTGAAGAGATGGCCTTCCAGGACCAGCCCATCAGGCCCCTCCTTTAGGCTTGGCTCTGGCTCCTCCCCACTGAGCTCCTGGGGGCACAAGAGGGTCAAAGGGCAGCTGGAGCAGGCAGAGGCCCATGCCCCATGGCCCCGGAGGCCTCACCTTCTGCTTCAGAAGCACGTGTCTCTGCTCCATGTCCCTCCTCTCGCGAGCCGAATTCAGGACCAGCTGGTGCAACTGGGCGGACAAGAGGGGGCATTTCAGACGTGCCCTGGTCTCCACCAACCAAGCCAGGCCAGGCATCTCAGAGTCCCCTCCTCTCCCTCCACCACGGCCTGCCCCTCCCCCCCCTTCCCCGGGGCCCCACCTGGGCGCCCAGTTCCCTGCGATAATGGGCCAGCCTGTCCAGCTCCTCGTGGCCCTGCTGGAAATGGGTAGCTTGGGCCTCCACCAGACGCAGCACCTGGGCGACAAGGCAGGCAGGGGGCCGAGCTGACAGGGGACTCCTCTGTCTTTTCCTCTTCCCTCCTGCCCCCATTGGCAGGCTCCTCTCCACCCCGCCCTCACCACCGCTGCAACTCACGAACTCCATGATGTCAAACTTCCTCTTGTCCTCAATCACGTTGATCTGAGGGGCCCCAAAAGACCTCAGGTCAGTCTTGAAAACACAGCGCCCCCTCCCACTGCACACAGGGGCCTCTCCAGCCTCAAGGGCCTGGAGGCCCTGGGATCCCAGGGTAGGTGGGGGGCGGGGCGGGGCGGGCACCTGCAGTGCATAATCCAGCGCTCTCCCCTGGTACCCGGCCCGCGCCGTCTTCAGTGCAGTTCCTGCCTCTTCTGCCTCCTGGGCCCGGCGCCTGGGGACCTCCGCGTTGTGGATAAGAGCAGCCTCCAGGCTCTCGGCCCCCCTCCAGAAATCCCGGCGGGCCTCTCGGAAACCCCGGAGACCCCTGTGGGAGAGGGGAAATGCAGAACCAGATACCCCTACCCCCCCCCCAGAGAAGTCTCAGGCGGAGGCCCACGCGGGGCCTTCCGGTTGGGACCCCAAGGGACTCCAAGGGGGTGCGGGGATGGGAGACAGCAGTCGGACCACCAGAAACCCCCGACCTCACAGCTCCTTGGTTCAGGGAGGTCCCTATGGTGACGGGATGAGGGATGGAGGACAGGTTCCCTTCCCCACTCACTCCTTGACCAGGGTTTGGATTTGCCGCTGCAGCGTGTGCTGGGTAGCATCTAGAAGCTCCTGGGGGGTGGGGGGAAGCAGAAATGGGCAGGTGAGGGTCAGGCCACAGTAAGCCCTGCTCCCCACCACCAGGCCCCCCTGCTTCCCCCTTACCGCGTGGCTGTCCAGCTTGTGCCTGAGGCTCTCGGTGAATTTGTCCAGACACTCCTGGACACAGAGAGGCAGAGAGAGAGTACCAGGCGCAGGCCGCCGTCTCTGCACCCCGCCCGCCAGGATGTCTCGGTCCCCAGCCCCAGCCCTGCCCCGGCCTGGGACCTGGAGACCTGGAAACCCCAGGCCAACCCTCCCCTCCAGGAGGATCTCTGCATTCCAGACCCCAGCCCGCTCTACCTACCGCCATCATGGGCTCCGGTGGACCCAGGCGGGCCAGGTCACAAATGGCAGCAAGGAAGGTGTGGCCAGCGGCAAGGTAATGGCGCCCACTTTCCAGGAGGCCATTCCCCAGCTTGAGCAGCTAAGAAGCAACAGGGCGACGGGGCGTTATGCCGTGTGCCGATCCGTGCCGGCACCCCCACACTGGTCCCCCGCCTCTCCCTTCTGCAGGACTGTGCCTTCTTCCCAACCTGGCCCTTGCTTCTCTGCAGCCCAGCTGGGCGCTCCCGGGCTTCCACACACCTGCTGCTTCCTCATCTCTGCGTCTTTGCTCCCACTGCTCCGTGCCCCGCAGAAACTTCCTCCCAGCCCCTCACCAAAGCCAGGGTCAGCTTCCCCTCCAAAACGTCTTTCTCTGTCCCCTGCCATGTCTCCTCCCTGCCCCAACTGCCTGGAGCCAGCGCCCCCCAGGAACCCCATCCTCGTGCAGCGTCTGGCTCGGGGATGAGTGCGCCACCCGGCTGCTGGTGGCTGGTGGGCTCGACAGTCCCTCCTGTCTGCAGTCGTGCCATTCTGTGCTCACGGAGCATTCCCCTCAGAGAGATTCCTTAGCCATCTGGCCACGGGGCCAGGGCAAAGACGGCATGTTAGGGTGCTCCATGAGCACCCATTCGTCTGGCCCGAGGAGGGTCCCTTTAGGAAGAGCCAGGCGGCTGGGTCAGAAACCAAAGTGAGGTCTCCTGACCTTGGGCCCTAGTTTGGGAACCGCTGCCCCGAGGTGACACCAGTTGCTCTGGCCTGAGTCAACACGGCTGGGACGGGGTAAGAGTCTGTGGAGCCCTTCGGGTCAGCCCAGGGGACAGGAGACCAGCAGGGAAGTTGTGCGTGGAAATCCCGGGGCAGCAGGGGCTCAGAAAGCTGGGGCCGTGGGCTATCAGTGAACTTTCGATGAACTGAAAGACACTTTCGAGGGCTGACGAAGGCTGCTGGGCCCGAGAGCTGGACTTGAAGGTGGCCAACAGGGTCAGTAATGGTCAGGAAACCGGCCACAGTCCAACCTCATCAGATGTCACCACGAGCTGTCTGTGATCAGGCACCAGGACTCAGACGCTCGCAACTTCACTGGGGGCAGCTGGGGCCCCGAGCATCTGGGTTTTTTTCTACCCACCACCCTTTCCCTATAGGTGAGCTTTTCTAAGACTGAACTAGGGATAAACTGGTCCATCCGTGCAATGGAATAGCGCTCAGCAACGGAAAGGAACGGACTATCCACGTAGGAACTACTCATACTGATACGTAACAACCTGAACGGACGTCAAGGGCACAGTCTGAGAGAAGAAACAGAGAGAGCCAACCTTGAGAGCTCACATACTGTGTGGTTTCACTTATGCAACATTCTAGAAATGACAGGAGTCTGGAGAAGAACAGATGAGTGCTTGCCGCGGGTTAGAGAGGGCGGGGAGCGTATCAGGATCAAGGGTCGCACAGAAGAGTGCCTTGTGGTGATAGAGGAGTTTTGTGCCTTTTTTCCCTTTTTCTTTTCTTTTTTCTATTTTTTTTTCTGAGAGAGACTATGCGAGAGCGGTAGAGGGGTAGAGGGAGAGAATCCTAAGCAGACTCCATGCTTAGCACAGAGGTGGACGCAGGGCTCGATCTCACGACCCTGAGATCATGACCTGAGCCGAAATCAAGAGTTGGACACTTGACTGACTGAGCCCCGCAGGTGCCCCAGGAGTTTTGTGTTTCGAATGGGATGCTGGTTACAAGAACCTATGCATGTGATCAAGTGCCATTGAATTATGCACAAAGACTCTGGAAAATGAGTACAGTCGACCTTGAACATGGGTTTGAACTGCTCTGGTCCATTTCTAAGTGGACTTTTTTCCGACAAATATTTTCTCTTCCTTACGATTCATTGTTTTCAAAATTTTGTTTACTTATTATTTTTTTAAGTAAGCTCTACATCCAACATGTAGCTTTTTTTAAAAAAGATTTTATTTATTTGGGAGAGAGAAAAAGAACACCAGTGGCGGGGGGAAGCAGAGGGAGAGGGAGAAGCCGACTCCCCTCTGAGCAGGGAGCCCGCCATGGGGCTGGATCCCAGGACCCTGAGACCATGACCTGAGCAGAAGGCAGACACTTAACTGACTGAGCCACCCAGGCGCCCCACCCAACATGTGGCTTGAATTCACGACCCTGAGATCAAGAGTTGCACGCTCTACTGACTGACCCAGCCAGGTGCCCCTCTTCCTTGTGATTTTCTGAATAACACTTTCCTCTAGCTCCCTGTATTGTAGGAACAGTATATAATACATATACCACACGAAATACGCGTTCATCAACTGTTTACGTTACTGGTCAATGGCGGGCTATCAGTAAACTTTTGGGGGAGTCAGGAGTTACATGTAAATTTTCGATGGTACGGAGGGTCGGCGCTGCAAACCCTCACGTTGTTCAAAGGCCAACTGCAGATGCAAAACAGGTAAAATCCAAGTAAGGTCTGTAGACAGTTCATCGTATCGTGCCCACATCAAATTTCCTGGTTTTGGTAACGGACCAGCATTATACAAGAGGCTGCCGTTGGGGGAAGCTGGGTGATGCGTATGTGCGACCCCCCTGCACAATCTTTGCAACTTCTCGCAGGTCTGTAATTAACTCAAAATAAAAAAGCTTAGGGGCGCCTGGGTGGCTCATTCGCTTAAGTGCCCGATTCCTGATTTTGGCACAGGTCATGATCTCGGGGTTGAGGGATTGAGTCCCATGTGGTAGGGGGGGAGGGGAGAGGGTCCACACTCAGCAGGGAGTCTGCTTGAGAGTCTCTCTCCTTCTCCCCGCTTGCACGCACTCTTTCTCTCTTTCTAAAATAAATAAATCTTTAAAAAGAAACTTAAAAATAAGGAAGTTTATATAAAAAAATGTGTATCTATTCATTGGTCACCTGCTAAATTTCTGACTCCGGTAGAGGCACTGGGGAAGGAGCAAAAATAGAACATAAAAGTGCCTTCATGGCACTTACGTTCTGTTGGGGGGCGAACAAACAAGAACAAAAATTGGCAAGCGTGACAGACACACTCTCAGACCCCGGATGGTCCCCTCTCTTGCATCACCCCCTCCCCGCCCCCCAGAGCATGAGATATGCAACTTGATTCTACCCAACAGAACATGGCCAAGGCCACAAGACAGTGCTCCCATGATCAGGTCATGCCGTGGGGCAGAGGGGACAGCCACGCGGCTCCTGTGGCCGCATTTCGATGCACACTGATGCCACCTTGGCAGCACCCACCAGAGAGACCCTCCCGCTGGCCTTGGAGAAGCGAGCCACCATGATGCAAGCTGCCCAGGGCCAGGGCCACGTGGCAGGTGACCGTGGGCAGCCGTGAGCAGGTGGAGGCCTCAGCAAGCAAGGAGCCGGGGTTTGCCAACACCCCCACGAGCTCGGAGGGGAGCCCTGAGCCTCGGGTGGGACTGCAGCCCGTGAGCCCGTGAGCAGAGGACCGGCGGGGCTGCGTCCACCTCCCGAGCCTCGGACGCTGTGCTAACAGGCGTGAGCTGGCTTCAGTCACTACGGTTGCAGTAACTCCTTAGACGGCAGCAGAAAGCGAGTGTGGCAAAAAAAGACATCCCACGTGGGAGCGGGGCGAGCGCTGTAGAGAAAAATCAAGCCGAGGACGGGGCGGAGGCGTGCACATCTTATGAAGAGTGGCCGGGGAGGGCCTTCCTGTCCCTGGCTTAAGTGCCTCGCTGGTTTATCTCCCCAAGGCCCTCTGTGAGCTCCCTGGGGGCAGAACCGTCTTGCCACCCCTGGAGGCCCAGGGCCAGCGTAAGGCTGGGTTCACAGCTGACCCAGGAAGTCCACAGGGAGTTTGGTCTTCCAAGATCCTGTGCTCCTTGAGGGTACGGAGCCCCTACTTCCTTCTCTGTAGCCCCCACAGTATCTGCCCACACGATTAGCGTTCAACAACGCTTGGAACTCATTGGCAGTCTCCAGTTCTCTCCCTGGCCCCGCCCCTCTCATCTTAATGCCATCCTGGGCCACCACTCCATGTCACCTTTTCCAGCCGGGTCTCCAGTTCCGACACCTCGGCTTCCACCAGCTCAATGGAGGCTCTGGGGAGAGAGGGATGGGGTCACGGGAACACAGCTTGGGTCCATCGGGTCTGTCTGCCCCAGGAAGGTTGGGGTTGGGGGTTCGTGGGTAAGGGGACAGACAGAAAAAGCTGATGGGTGAAGAGGACCCGACCACCCGCCCTCTTCTGCTCCCTTCGTCTGCTCAGTGTGGGAGCCAGTAGGGCGCAGGCCCGAGCAGGAAGGGTAAAAGGAGGGTGGATGTGGTGAGGGCAGGAAGTTGCTAACCGCCCCAGCAGGTGCTGGGGGAGGGGCAGGGGTCCCCAGGAGCAGGAGGAGGGAATGTCAGCTCTGGAGGTAAGAGGGGCTGGAGAGGCCCCCTCTGCCCAGAAAGGGGGTGGAGAGCACCAGAGCCTGGGGCTACGCAGCACAGGTGCTGCCCTGGCCCACTAGCGAGCGCGGATCTTGTCCCTTTGCGAACTCATTCCCTGGAAGGACATCAGGCCTGGGGCAGGTTGTCTGTTGTGTCCATAGTGTCTGTGTGTGTGCGTGTATGTATTGGGGGGGTCAGATCTCACCCCCTGTGCGCCCCAGATCTGTACACACTTACCGGAAGCGGGGTGAGTCCTTGAGACACTCCTCGAAATCCAGCTTGACGGTCATCTCGGCTTGATTGTCCCCGGGGCCGGACGGGTGGGAGTGCAGGTGGAGGCGCTCCCTGCCCCGGGAGGGGTTGATGAGGAAGGAGGAGGGGGTCCTCCCTGGGGAAGAGCCTGGGGGGGGGCTCAATTCCTTCCCTGAGGGTAAGGGGTGTCCAAGGAGGAGCTCTCACCTCACACTTGCTGGCAGCGCTGGGAGGGGCAGAGGCGGGGCCAGGCGGAGAACCCACAGCCCCGCCCACCAAGACTCTGCTGTCCCCTTCCTACCCGGAGCCCTAGTCCCTCGGCTACTTTCTCCTCTGGGGACAGGGTCTGGCAGTATAGGCTCAAGTCCCGATTCTGACCCTCGGAGGTTATGGGGCCCTGGGCAAGCTCGCTGATTCCTCAGTTACTTCATCTGGGAGATGGGGACGATGACCCCTCACCCAGGGTTGCTGGAAGAATGAAAGCTACTACTTTTGGTCAAGATGCTAAAGGTGGTACATTTAGGGTTGGCCGAGCCACACCAATCGCTGTCACCCTGCTGCACCCGGGCCTTCTGGGCCTCGAAGGCCCTTGCTGAGTCCAGTCCCCCAGGCTGCTCCAAGCTTTCTTCTCCGCTCTGCCTGCTGTGGTTTCCTGTGCGCCGAGGTCCCTCCCTCCTCCCCTGTCCTCAGTGACTGAGCAGGCCCATCCTCCGCCAACGATTCCTGGCACCCAGACTCCTGCACTTCTCTTTATTGTCCACCTCGAGGGTGGTGAGGGCTGGGAGAGGCTGGCCCCCACCCCATCCCCGGCTGGCTACATTTTCCATTGTCTGCTTTCCTCCTCTTGTGTCCATCGAAGCCTCAGGGTTTCGTCTGGAGAGAGAAAGGACTGGGTCACTGGCTTTCTTGTAACAGGTGGGAGATCTGGCCCGTGTCCCCCTGAAACTCACTAGAACCTACCCACTCAGGCCCTCTCCCTCCCTGGCCAGCCCCCGCCTGGGCTCACGTCTGCATTGGTTTTGGTGTGGGGAGTGTGGGCTGCTTCCAGGTTCCTTCTCCAAGCTCTCCGGGCTTCGCCAGTTGAGCCCCTTGGATACCAGCCACCGACACCAGCCTGAGTCTGCTCTGTCTTTGGAGGACAAGGCAGCACCTAGAGTGGGGTGTGTGGCAGAGAGGAGTCAAGGAGGAGGTGTGGGGCCAGCAGGTAGTGCCAAGCTGGACGGGGTCCCAGCCCCTTCTGAGCACCCCCCCTTCCTCTCTGTACAGCATGGGCCTTACACACCAGGATGCTTGGGGCGGCTCTTAGCATCTGTTGCCCATGTACCGGTATGCAAAGGAGGGGGGATGGGGGGATGGGAGCTGGCCAAGAGCCAGCCATTGTGGCCTGGTGCCCTCACCAGGCTGCCATGTTGGCACTGCCAGGGACTCTTCAGAGGCCCGGCGATCCTGAACAGGGCTTCCTGTATGATCCAGCAGACGGACCTCAGTGCTTATGGGATTCTCAATCACCCAGTTCAAATTCGTGGAGCCTGGAAGGATCAGGGGATCAAGGCTGGGGCACCCATCAGGCTTCTGGTTGTCAGCAGCCCCTGCCCCAGGCCAATCCAGCCCAGCTCTCACTGGCCTGCTGCTGAGGCTCGTCTTCGGGGTCCTCCTCGAGCTCTGGGTGGGGAGAGCACCTGAGGTACCTTCCTTTGCTGTAATACTCCTTGCGCTGCACATCGACCTCCTGGTCTGACACGACGATGGCTGAAGGTGGGGACTGATTTCTGAAGGTAGGGGAATCTGAAGGGTCACCCCAATCACTCTGAGTCTTACGGCCACCGGGGGCCTCCAGGATCCCCAGGTGTCCATGATGCCCCCCCTGCACAGGGGAGAAGCTCCCGGTTCTCCTCTCCATCCTATGCCCTCCTCCCATGTTAGGAAACGCCAGTGATCTCCCCATCCCCCACGCCTCTCTTGGGCTTCCTGAGGACAGTCGTGCTGAGGACCCCACCCCAGCTGCCTTCTGTCTTCCCCCGGGTTCTCCTCCCATCGCCTCCCTCTCGGGCACCACGGCTAACCCTTGACTTCGGGGACGTGGTTCCTGGTCACCAGACCAATCTCATCTTTGACTCCTCTGGCCAGCCCTCCCGTCCAGCCTCTCTCCATAGGCCTGGGCTCTGGCTCCCACATCACGCTCCGACTGCTGCCACCCGTACTGGTGCCAGCCCCGTTGCTGTGCTTGCTGTTACTGAAGGGAAGAGTTTTCTGAGCCTTGAGGAACTTTCCTTCATCGTAGTGTGACTTTCGGTGCTTGTCAAAATCACTGGAGTCTGTGGGCCATTGTAAGAGCTTGGCTTTCCTGCCAGGCTCCTGCCGAGGGTTCACTCTGACACCCCCTTTCCACTCAGTCCCCACCCCTCATCTCACATGTCTTGGAAAAGCTGTCTGAAGACCCTGAGCTTCTGTTATCACCGTACTGCAGGACCTTGGGGTAGAAATTGTCCATTGTTGCAAACCTGAAGGGGAGGGAGACTAGTTGGGGGCGCCAAAGGGGAGAGGACCGGGGGCCAGGGGGTAGATGGGGCCTAGCTGGCTGACTCCCCCACCTTGGCCTCGGTCAGTCCTGATGGGAATTGAAGTACCTCCCATTTTGGTGGCCAAAAAGCAGAACGGGCTCTGACCCCAGAGGTGGAGGAAGGAAGAGGCCCCACATCCCTACTGATCTCTGGCGGGCCTCTCACCTTTCTGCCAGCGCCTGGGGAGTCACTGCGTGAGACGATGCCCCAGGCAGGTCCTCAGCACCGTCCTGCAGCCTGCGGAGGAGGGAGGGAGCAGTGCTGAGAGGCAGGCAGCACCCAGTCCCTGAGACCTCTCTGCCTCCCCCACCCCCTTTGAGTAGGGAGGGGGCTGGGCTGGAGGGCTAGGGCTGAGGGCTCAGCACCTGTAGTAGGGGGTGCTGGGCTCATCCACCTTCATAAATCCGTAATCCTTGTCAGCGGGGTGGCATGTGGCCAGGATATTCATTTCATCCCACCGCTGGGACTTTTTCCTGGAGTAGGGGAAGGACACAAGAAAGGGGGAGGAAGCCTCCCAGCGACCTCCTCTTCACAGCCCTCCCTCCCTCTTCCAGTCATCCAAAAACTTTTCCTCGTACCCTCCCGTCGTGTCAGGGGCTGAGGAGCCTGCGGATGGGGTTACACCTCGTGATTATCGTGTACTGTGTAGCCAGCGTTTATCGGGTACCTGCTGCCCTCCCAAGGCCTGGGACCTCCGATTTCCCACCCAATTACCCGCAGTTGCTCACACTTCGGTTCTTAGGACTCCACCCCTTTCCCTAGCTCGGCCCCCGCCGGTGTCCGGAACCCCTCCCTCCGGGCTCCGCGCGCCGGGTGCCGGCTGAGCAGGACTCCTTACTTCTCCGCACTGGGGGATTTCTGCATCAAGATGGAGGTGCTGTTTTTTAGGATACTGCGGGGCCGGTCCTCACAAGGTTTGTGGGGGTGCAAGCAAGTTGGCCCGGAGCGCGGTGGACTGCATTCCGAGTTGTACACCCCAGAGCCCCCGGACCCGGGGCTGCAGGTCCCGGATACACTGGTTCCAGGGAAGGGGGCGTTTAATCCATCAGGGTAGGTGCGGGACCCAGCGCTGAGGTCCGCAACCTCCCCAGGGTGCTGGTTGGGCCCGGAACCGTGGACTGCTACCCCCCCTGAGGGCCTGCTAGAACCGGGACTGCAAGTTATGACGCCCCCAGCGTGCAGGGAGGGCCCAGAACTGTGACACAGGACTACGCCGGAGGGCGGCCCGTCGTCTGCCTCGACTCCTCGGACTCCTCCTGGCACACCCTTGCTTGCCTCTCCCGGGGATTCCCCACTGAGGCCGCCAGCAGTCCCCAGAGCCTCCTGCTTCTCCATGGCCCCACCCGGGGGCCACTCTCAGCTGTCCCGCCCCGCCTCCAGGTTCCACATAGCCCCGCCCCGGGGCCCCGCCCCCACCGCGCCGGGCTGGGGATGCTCAGCCCGGGTCCCCTTCCGCTCCCTAGAACCGCGGCCCCGGAATCAAGCTTTATATAGGGACCCAGGGCTAGGGTTGCCCCTCCCTCTCTGTCCCACCCACAGGCTTTCTTCCTTTGTCTCTGGGACTTGTTCCCGCCCTTCTTCCCCATCACCGCCTTCATCCGAATTATCCAATCATAATCAGTGGTCCTGGTCATGGGGCCAGAAGCCTCAATTGTGACGTCACAGTCCTCCAACCTCTGCGCGAGCTCGGAGAGTTGGGCCGGGAGCTTGTTCATAGCTCGGGAGTTTTGGGGGGAGGCCGTCAGGGCCGTTGCTGTAAACCACCTACCAGGGTTTCATTGGACTCTATCCGTGGCTTTAAGATTTAAGGGTTTGGCTGGATTGGAGTTCAAGGTGGGCTTATTTAGAAATATCGCGAGCCTTTTTATCCCACCCTCCCCCCCAAAAGTCGGCCCGTTTTGCCTCTCACGAGACGTGATACAAAGTGGAGGGGTGGTGACACCGTCGCGAAACATATCCGATCTCGGTGGAGCGCAGGCAGAGGTTTTCATTTATAAAACTACCGAGTCCCTTCTCTGAATCCTACGGACGCCGCTCACCCCGCTGCAAAGGGTGCAGAGCGAAGGGAAGACTCCTCCTCCTCTAGCCGTAAAGCGAACACTTCAAGGTGTCGCCTGCTTCGGCGAGGGCGGGGTCGTCGGAGCCGCTGTCGCAAAGCTGAAAGTGGGGGCCAGCACCCCCCTGCGTCGTAAAGATGCCTGCGGCGGTCGTTTCTTCCACTGTCGCAAAAGCTCCCGGCCCAAGTCTGCACGGCGGTCGGAGCCACTCCGTCACCTCGCCATGCCGTAAAGCAAGCCTGCCCGACCCCGTCGTCCTTCCGTTCCCACCGTGGTGGTCATTAGTTCCCTAGCCCGGGATGCTCCATTGCCCGGCAGTGCCGTAAAGCATACCCGGCCCCAGCCCCGAGTCCTATTCCCTCCGGGTGTCTGTGCACCGCGGTTGCCACGGTGCCGCCAAGCGCGGCTGTCGCGCGGCCCCGGTGTCAGCGGCGATGGCGGCGGGGTCGGGTGGGAGTGGGGGCTCTGGGGGAGGCCCCGGGCCGGGGCCGGGTGGGGGTGGGGGCCCCGGCGGGAGCGGCGCAGGGTCGGGGTCCGGCGGGGGTCTGGGCAGCGGCGGGGAGCTGCACCCGCGCACTGGGCGCCTGGTGAGCCTGTCGGCCTGTGGGCGTACAGCGCGGCGGCAGCAGCCGGGCCAGGAGTTTAACCACGGGCTGGTGTTGAGCCGGGAACCCTTGCGCGATGGACGCGTCTTCACCGTCCGCATCGACCGCAAGGTGCGGAGCGGGGCCCGCGGAACCGAAATGTGGAGGGTGGTGGGAGGGGGCGAGCGGGAGACACGGAGTAGTAGCACAGCCAGGCCAGCCCACATCGCCGGCTACCGAGAGGGGACCGACAGACCGGGACACCGGGTGACGGGCAGGAGGGGAGCATGGAGCAGAAACCTTCGCTCTGACGGGGAAAGGGATGAGGAGAACTGGAGTTTCCTCAAGACCCAGGAGCAGCGGAGCAGGGACACGGGGCTTCGTCCCCAGGAATGGTTAGGGACCAGATCTCCCGGAATCATTTCTGGGAGGTGGAGGATGGAGGGATGTCAGGGATGTGATAGGAGGAGAGGGGAGAACCAGGGAAAGAACCAACCATTGGAGGATAAACTCGGGCGGAAAGATGGGTGAAGAGAGATACTCCGGGAGAGGGAGGTGTGCATGCCTGTGATTTGGGGAAGAGGCCAGGTGCACAGGGATGGAATTTGGGAAGAGGTGGGATCTGAGTGGAGCCAGAGCCTCGGAGAGAATCAGGCCAGGGGGAGGAGGAGAGTGGTGTATGAGAGCTGTGAACCCCGGGTGCTTGAGGCCACTGCCTCCTGGAGTTTCTCGTCTCAGGAGAGAAAAGCCAGTTAGCTGTCGTAGATGTGGGAAGAGGGGGACATGGCTGTCTGTGAAATGTGGATTCCTAGTGGTGGGAGACCCATCGTGACCCATCCTGAGCCTCTGTCCACCACCCTTATCACAGGTCAACTCCTGGAGTGGCTCCATTGAGATTGGGGTGACGGCACTGGACCCCAGTGTGCTGGACTTCCCAAGCAGCGCCACGGGGCTGAAGGGGGGCTCATGGGTAGTGTCGGGCTGCTCGGTGTTGAGGGATGGACGTTCTGTGCTGGAGGAGTACGGTCAGGACCTGGACCAGCTTGGTGAAGGGGACCGTGTGGGCGTGGAACGCACAGTTGCCGGGGAGCTGCGGCTCTGGGTGAATGGGCGGGATTGTGGGGTGGCTGCCACGGGCCTTCCCGCTCGTGTCTGGGCCGTCGTGGACCTTTACGGCAAGTGCACCCAGATCACCGTGCTACCCCCTGAGCCAGGTTTCAGCCCCCCTACTCCCATCCCCACACCTCCCCTTGAGCCCTCCGCGCCCCCCGAAGATTCCGCCTTGACTGAACAGGGGACCTCTGGGGATGAAGGTGAGAACACAGCTAGGGTAGTGGTGGAGGGGTGGGGCAGAGGGCTGAAGGCATGGGGGAGACAAAGTGACCAACGAGGCTGGGTGTGAGCAGGGTCCCTCAGACCCCCCCCCCGAATCTGTTGAAGGGAAAAACAGGGACTAGAGGAGGGGGGTCTCCTGGCTGTGGGCCCTGCAGCAGGGGCTGAACCCTTACTCCCCTCCCATCCTGCCTGGTCCCCAGCCTTCATGGTGTCCCCAGCGCAGGCCCGGCCGGAGACGTTTCCTAACAGCCTTGAGTCGCACAATGGTGAGGGCTTCCGGGAATCTTTGGGAAGGGGAGTGGGAAGTGAGGTGGTTGAGGGGAGGGGAGGGGCCTCAGGAGAGGGCTGGGGGGAGAGTGGTGAGCCTGAGAAGAGTAGAGCCTCATGCCAGCTTCCCTCCCCCGTCCCGCCACCCTAGACTTTGCCAGCATGGAGCTGTCCGAGGTGGTGGGCAACGCCATCCTGTCTGCCTACAACGGGGGGCTCCTGAATGTCAACCTGAGCTCCCCGCCGGCAGGGGACGGACTGGGGTCTGGCGGTGCCGCCACCTCGCCCATCCTCACTTCCAACGATGCCCTGCTCTTTCACGAGAAGTGCGGGACCCTCATCAAGCTTAGCAACAACAATAAGACCGCCGAGCGCCGCCGGCCCCTGGACGAGTTCAACAATGGCGTTGTCATGACCAACCGTCCGCTGCGGGACAACGAGATGTTTGAGGTGTGCCAGCTCCCGGGCTCTGGCTGGCGCTTCACCCTCCGGGAACCAAAGACGGGGCTGGACCCTTGACCGTGGCAGTGTGGGGCCCAGGGAACAGCCAAGGGCCAAGGGTCCTTTCTCGGCATTTACACGCCCCGCCTCCCCCTTCTGCTGTCGCTCCCCCCAAGATCCGCATCGACAAGCTCGTAGACAAGTGGTCGGGCTCCATTGAGATCGGCGTCACCACCCACAACCCCAACAACCTGGAGTACCCAGCCACCATGACCAACCTGCAGTCAGGTACCAGCCCCTGGCAGGGCGGAGGCCCCTTCCTAAGGCGAGGGAAGCCCGGGGCCTAGCTAGGGTGTCCGCCTTCCCCCAGGCACCATCATGATGAGCGGCTGCGGGATCCTGACCAACGGCAAGGGCACTCGCCGGGAGTACTGTGAATTCAGTCTGGACGAGCTGCAGGTGAGGGGGGCGGGGCGCAGAGTCTGGGCCGCCGTCCGCGGCAGCCCGTCACCCCGCATCCCTGCCCGGGCTCCACGGTCTCCGCCGTGACCTAGAGCAAGGCCTCTGCTCTGTCGCCTGAAGGTTCCTCTGAGAAGGCAGGGTTGCCCGGTAGGTAGGCACTGAGATTTTGGAGTCAGAAGGTCACTTTCTCTCACTGTGCAGCCGTGTGGGGTAGTGACCAGAGGCAAGAAACTGGCGCGTTGTCTCTGGTAGGTGGGCTTTCTTCCTTTTCCCCTTTTCTTCTAACGTCTGAGCCGAGCCCGCTAGTGTTCTGTAACGTGCTCGGAGAGCTGGGTGAGGCGATGTCTATAGGGTGGCTTCCCGCCGTGAGCATTCGGGGGCTCAAGACTCCGGCGCCTTGGGAGCTGTGCCCCTGTGGCCGGGGCTGGTGGGAAGGCCTCGGAGCCCCTCTGTTCTCAGGGGCCCCAGGACGAGTCTGGCGCCTGCTGGGGGACGGACTCCAGACCTTCGTCTCTCTGCCTTGGCTAGGAAGGCGACCACATTGGTCTCACGAGGAAGTCCAACTCTGCCCTACACTTCTTCATTAATGGCATCGACCAGGGTAAGGGGGCGCCCAGAGCGGGCCGCTGGGCCAGGGCTCTCGGGGGCTGTCTCTGATGGTGGTCTCCCCGCCTCCCCGCCGCAGGCGTGGCTACCCCACTGACGCCCCCGGTGGTGTACGGGGTGGTGGACTTGTACGGGATGGCAGTGAAGGTGACCATCGTGCACAACAACAACCATAGCGACCGCCTGCGCCGCAACAATGCCATCCTGCGGGCGCTGTCCCCCGAGGGCGCCCTCCGCCGCACGGCCCCCGCTGCTCAGGCAGAGCCCGAGCGCCTGCTTTTCCACCCCAACTGCGGGCAGAAGGCAGCTATCACCCACGAGGGACGCACGGCCCTGAGGCCCCAGTATGGCCCATGGGGTGGGGAGAAGCCTGCAGAAGGGGCTCTATGGGGTGGGGGCGCGGAGAAGCATGGGGGAAGAGGGATTCTGACCTGGGGAGCCCTGGACAGAAAAGGGGGCAGCCTCGTGGAGAGGGAAGTTTCTCTGGTTGACCGGGGGCAGCAGGCGTCCGGTGGGCAGCGCCAGGCGAAGCTTGGGCGTGCTCGGAGAGTGTGTTCATGCCTGAGTCCCCGATCGCTGTCCTCAGTGCCACCGATGACTTCAACCACGGTGTGGTGCTGAGCAGCAGGGCCCTGCGGGACGGAGAGGTGTTCCAGGTGCGCATCGACAAGATGGTGGACAAGTGGGCCGGCTCCATCGAGATCGGCGTCACCACCCACAACCCTGCCTACCTCCAGTTGCCCTCCACCATGACCAACTTGCGCTCCGGTGAGCTCCCAGGGAGGGTCCCAGGGAGGAAGCTGCCCCCAGAGCCCTGGCACTTGGTCCCCAGCTCTGTCTTTACTGGTCCTGCTCGTGACGACTGGTTCGGGGGCTGAGCACTGAGCCACGTGGATGGGGCTTGTGGGGTGTGGGACCTGCAGAGTTTTCTTGCCCGGCCCTGGGAAGAAAGCTGGCCGTCAGACAGGGCAGGCCGGGCCAGCGGCTTTGGGGAGGGGCGTGGGGACTGCCGTATAAAGGAGCAGAGCCCTGGTTCCCGCTCACGCCCTCTGCCGCTCCCTGTCCCCCTAGGAACCTGGATGATGACTGGGAACGGGGTGATGCACAACGGGACGACCATCTTGGACGAGTACGGTCACAACCTGGACCGCCTCAAGGTGGGGGCGCGGGGTACCGCTGGGCCTTGGCGAGCAGGGGTGGGCACGGCGGGGCGGCTTAGGACCAGCCCTCACGGGAACTCTGCCTGACTCCTCACTCCAGCCCCCCTTCCTCCAAGGCAGGGGACACGGTGGGCGTGGTGCGGCGGGAGGACGGGACTCTGCACTTCTTTGTCAACGGGATGACTCAGGGCCCTGCGGCCTGGAACGTGCCCCCGGGCGTCTACGCTGTCGTCGACCTGTATGGCCAGGCGGCCCAGGCCACCATCGTGGACGACGTGGGTGAGGGCCGGGCCGGGGCTGGGGTCTGGGGCGGCCTTGGGGGGGCCTCGGAGACCCCCGGAGGCCTCACGGCTGATGACCGCCTCCCAGAGGTGCCGCCGGTGCCCGAGCCACTCCCCGAAGGGAACAACCAGGTGTCGCCCAGCTCCCCGTCGTCGGGGGCCGGGGGCTCCGACCTGCGCTTCCACCAGCTGCATGGCAGCAACGCCGTCATCACCAACGGGGGCCGCACCGCGCTCCGGCACAACTGCCGCAGCGAGTTCAACGACGCCATCGTCATCTCCAACCGGTCAGTGTCGCGCTGGCGCGGCCCCGGCCTCCTGCTGCCCGGCCTCAGCCGCCACGCGGGGCCTGGCTGACTGCCGCTGTCCTGGCAGGGCCCTGCGGGACGGAGAGCTGTTTGAGATCGTCATTCAGAAGATGGTGGACCGCTGGTCAGGCTCCATCGAGGCTGGTGAGGGGCGCGTACGAGCTTGTGTGCGCCAGGGGGCCGCGGCCTGCCTGCTGCAGGGGGCTCGGCTCTGACCTGCCCCTGCCTCCTGCCAGGAGTGACCGCTATTCGGCCGGAGGACCTCGAATTCCCCAACACCATGACGGACATCGACTACGACACGTGGATGCTCAGGTTTGGCTCCCGGCTCTGGGGCCGGCCCGCAGGGCTGGGTGGGGCGGGCACGCATGCGGGAAGCGGGGTTTGGGGCCTGCGGTGGCCCTGGACGACGACAGGCCTGAGGGCTCTGGCTGCCCCTTCCCTTTGATTCTGGGAGGCCCTCCCACGTCACCGCGCACCCCCAGCCGCCCAGCCTTCTCTCCTTGGAGGGGAGCCCCTGCTTTCCTCGGGGGGATCCCAGAGGCGTAGGAGACAGCACTGGGCCTCCCACCCGGATCAACATGCCGGTCCGGGGCCTGGAAGGTTCTGACGAGGAGGGAGCGCGCGGGGGCCTGCGTGGGGGGAACCGGGGGCTCAGCGGCCCCTGCTGTCGCCCCTGCAGCGGCACGGCCATCATGCAGGACGGGAACACGATGCGCAACAACTATGGCTGCGACCTGGACGCGCTGGGCACGGGCGCGCGCATTGGGATGATGCGTACCGCCAAGGGCGACCTGCACTACTTCATCGACGGCCAGGACCAGGGCGCCGCCTGCTCAGGCTTGCCTCCGGGTAAAGGTGACTGCTCGCTGGCTTTCGGCCTGCCAGCCTCACGCCAGCCCAGCCCGGGCCGTCCGGCCTCTGACGCCCTCCTTCTGCACACAGAGGTGTATGCGGTGGTGGACCTGTACGGCCAGTGTGTCCAGGTGTCCATCACCAGTGCCACCGGCCCCATGGACAACAGCCTGGCGACCAGCAACACCGCCACCGAGAAGTCCTTCCCCCTGCACTCCCCAGGTTCGGCTGGGCCCTGCTTGTGTGCTGTGGGCCTGAGGGACGCAGTGTCCCCGGGTGGGGCGGGGGACAGCTGTTCAAGGACAAGGCCGCCCAGGCAGCTGCAGACGGAGGGCAGGGAACAAGCCAGGGTCCGAAGCCCCCGGGAATGGGGGAGGGGGCTCCCCTGCCGCCGCACCCGGACGCCGGAAGCCGGGCACGTGGGCTTCGGGAGCGGGTCTGGCTGCGGGGAAAGGCGTCGGAGGAGTGACGGCAAAATGGGCCTTTAGGGCGATTTCCTGTTTCACTCGAAAGCTCTGCTCCCTGTCCCTCCTGAAGCCTGTGGCCGCAATGCCACCCCTTCCTGTGGTACCGTCTCTCCACAGTGGCCGGCGTGGCTCACCGGTTCCACAGCACCTGTGGCAAGAACGTGACCCTGGAGGAGGACGGCACGAGGGCGGTGCGCGCGGCCGGCTACGCTCACGGCCTCGTCTTCAGCACTAAGGAGCTCAAGCCAGAGGAGGTCTTTGAGGTGGGCGCTGGGCCCTCCGCCCTGGGCCCGGGCTGCCGCCCGTCTGCGCCCTGCGCCCCGCGCCCGCGGCAGCGGCTGTGCCGTCTCTCCCTCAGGTGAAGGTGGAGGAGCTGGACGAGAAGTGGGCGGGCTCCCTGCGGCTCGGGCTGACCACGCTGGCGCCCGGGGAGATGGGGCCCGGTGCAGGCGGGGGCCCGGGGCTGCCCCCCTCCCTCCCGGAGCTCCGGACGAAGACCACCTGGATGGTGTCCAGCTGTGAAGTGAGGCGCGACGGGCAGCTCCAGAGGATGAACTACGGCCGGAACCTCGAGAGGCTGGGGGTGAGGCAGCCGGCTCCCGGGGCGCGGTGGAAGCGGGAGCGGGCGTGGCGGGGAGACGTGGCTGAGCTCCTCTGCTTGTCTCCCCTCGGTCCTAGGTGGGGAGCCGGGTGGGCATCCGTCGGGGCGCAGATGACACGATGCACGTCCTGGTGGATGGAGAGGACATGGGGCCCGCAGCCACCGGCATCGCCAAGGTAGGTCCGAGACAGTTCTTGGGTTTGGGCGGCGGGCTCGAGGCCTTCCACGGACCTCTGCCTCTTGCGTCGTGTGTGCCCCCAGAACGTGTGGGCTGTGCTGGATCTCTACGGGCCGGTGCGGAGCGTGTCTGTCGTGAGCTCCACGAGGCTGGAGGAGCCGGAGGGCACCCAGCCGCCGTCTCCCAGCTCGGACACTGGCAGTGAGGGCGAGGAAGACAACGACGGGGAGGAGCACGGCCTGAGGGTGAGAGGCCACGGTGGGGCGCACGGGATGTCCACCCTGTGGACACCGGGGTGCTCTGGGGTTCTCTGAGTCCGCCCTGGGTGGACAGAGGCGTAGACGCAAGCCCTGTGTAAAATGCCCAGGGGGTGGCTTGGGCCTTGCAGGGGCAGCCCCAGCAGCTCTGTCTGTCTACCACACCAGGGCCAGAATCAAGTGGCCGTTATGCCCACGGCCCTCGAGTTCCTGGAGAACCACGGGAAGAACATCCTCCTGTCCAACGGGAACCGGACGGCTACGCGGGTGGCCAGCTACAATCAGGGCATCGTCGTCGTCAACCAGCCCCTGGTGCCCCAGCTGCTGGTCCAGGTGGGCCTCGCCTCCTCCTCTGCGGCTCCCCCTGCTCAGGGTCACCCAGGGCCAACCCTCCTGGAGAAACCCCTCCCCATGTGAGGACAGAGTGGAGGCAAGCCGCTGGATGAGCTTACTGGGCTTTGGTCGTACCCTGAGGTGGGATTTGTAGATCGATCGTCAGGAAGCCCCCCCCCCGGGACTGGGGAGGGGAGCAACGGGGAGGGGCTGGGGGTCCTGAGAAAGATGCCGGGTCCTACATGTGGCTGCCAAGAGGGCCTTCCAGAGGAGGGAGACCTACAGGAACCCTTACCCAGGCAACAACAGGACCAAGGCTGAAACGGAAGGAAACTAGTGAATTTGGAATTTGCGCTCTCTCCAGCCTCAGAAGGGCCAGCATCCCTCTCTGGCTGGGTTAGGGAGCCCGGCGCTGCTGGGTGGGTGGCCTCTTGCCAGGGAGCCGTGACCGGGGAGTAGTCGCCTTTTCCCCCAGGTGCGGATAGACTTCCTGAACCGACAGTGGACATCTTCCCTGGTTCTGGGAGTCATCACCTGCCCCCCCGAGAGGCTCAACTTCCCTGCTTCTGCCTGTGCCCTCAAGCGGGCGGCCTGGCTGCTACGGGGTCGTGGTATCTTCCACAACGGTCTCAAGGTGGGTGGGGAGCAGAGGGAAGGGCCAGGGCCAGGACTCGAGTCGGGAGGGGCTGGCCCAAAGGGAGAAGAGGGGCACCCAGCCCTGGTGGTGGGGTTACAGGTATCAAGGGGCCGTGCGGGTAGCCCCCCATAGCAGGTGATCAAGAGCACGTCGGTGTCTGGACTCTCCGGCTTATCACGGCCTCCTACGTCCTTGCCGTTGAGAATGTGGCGTGGGGGGCCGGGGGTGGGGAGAGCGGGGAGGCAAAGCCCAGGCTCAGGCAACCGGAAACAGAAGTCCGGCGTGGCCGCTGCTGGCGGGAGTCTGATCTCTGGGAAGACAGTAGGTGTCTCCTCCCAGATCTGTGAGAAGTTTGGGCCAAATCTGGACACGTGTCCGGAAGGCACCGTCCTGGGACTGCGGCTGGACAGCTCGGGTGGGCTGCATCTGCACGTCAACGGCATGGACCAGGGCGTGGCTGTGCCCGACGTCCCCCAGCCCTGTCACGCGCTCGTGGACCTCTACGGGCAGTGTGAGCAGGTTAGCGGGACGGAGGCAGGGTGGAGGGGGAGCCGGGCACTCCGTGGTGTGGGAGGGCGTTGGCAGGCCCTTGGGGCTGGGTCATCCTCATCCCGCCCTCCCCTGCAGGTGACAATCGTGAGTCCTGAACCAGGGGCTACCAGCGGGAAGAGTGGTGGAACCCAGGGTGACATGGAGAAAGCGGACATGGTGGACGGTGAGGCAGCCCCCAGCCCCCAGGGGCCCGGCCCCGCCCCGCAGCGCCGGCTGCTGTGACCCTGCCCCCCTGTGCCCTCGCAGGCATCAAGGAGAGCGTGTGCTGGGGCCCGCTGCCTGCCGCCAGCCCTCTCAAGAGCTGCGAGTACCACGGCCTCTGCTCCCGCTTCCAAGAACTGCTGTTGCTTCCTGGTGAGTCCACAGCCCTCCAGTCCCGCCGCGCTTCCTGGGGCCGGGCTGTGCCCAGACCCCGAGGGCCCAGCGGGAAGGGGGCCGTGTGGCGGAGCCCCGGGGCGGGAGCCACAGCAGCCAGACCACCCCTCGCTTTCCTGCAGAGGATTATTTCATGCCCCCGCCAAAGCGGAGCCTGTGCTACTGTGAGTCTTGCCGGAAGCTTCGAGGGGACGAGGCCCACAGGCGCCGTGGGGAGCCCCCTCGGGAGTACGCTCTGCCGTTGGGCTGGTGCAGGTTCAACCTCAGGTACGGGAGGGGCGGTGCCTCCCTTCCCCCCTGACGGGGAGGCTCCCGGGAGCATGCGTGGAAGGTGTTGGACTTGGCAGCTGAGGGAGTGATGTCGGGGAGCCAGCTGTGTCCAGTGTGCCCTGGGTCTGTCCTAGGGTGAATCCCCGCCTGGAAGCTGGGACGCTGACCAAGAAGTGGCACATGGCGTATCATGGGAGCAATGTGGCAGCCGTCCGGAGGGTGCTGGACCGAGGGGAGCTGGGAGCAGGTACCACCGGGATGGGGGCAGAGGCAGGGCCGCAGGGCCTGGGCCCCAGGAGGGCGGCCCTGACCTGGCTCTCCCCACAGGCACCGCCTCCATCCTGAGCTGCCGACCCTTGAAAGGAGAGCCTGGGGTAGGGTTTGAGGAGCCTGGCGAGAACTGCGCACCCCCGCGGGAGGAGCAGCCCCCTCCAGTGTTGCTCTCCCCCTCCCTCCAGTATGCTGGGGCCGAGACCCTGGCGTCCAAAGTGCAGTGAGTACACGGGGCGGGGCTGGGGTCTCTGGCTTGCCGTCCACGTTCCCACCGTGACACCCTAGAACGTTTAGCTTGGAAGGTGACTAGTACTATGGAAATACAGTAGCGTGGGACGCAGTGGGTCACATGCGCGCTTGGAGGGTGGTCAGGGTGGCCATCCTGAATAAGGTTTGAGCAGAGGCCTGGAGAAGGAAGCCAGGGAGCGGGCGCCAGGGGACACGGCGGCAAGCTGGGAGGGCCGCCAGAGCCCGGCCACCCTGGAAGGCGGGGGTGACCCCAAAGGCGGGAGCCGTGGTGCAGGTAGCACGGGGTGGAGGGCGCCTGAGTTCCTCACGGCCGGCTTTTTGCTTCTTGCCGGACAGATTCCGGGACCCCAAGTCCCAGCGGACGCACCAGGCCCAGGTGGCGTTCCAGGTGTGCGTGCGCCCCGGCTCCTACACCCCCGGGCCCCCTTCGGCCGCCCTCCGAGAACCTCCCGACCCCCACTTCAGCCCAGCTGAACTCGAGTGGGTAACCAAGGAGAAGGGGGCCACGCTCCTCTATGCCCTGCTGGTGCGGGTGGAGTGAGGACCGGCGTCTCGACGACAAGCACAGTGGGGCCTCGGCCCGCGGACTCTGCGTGACCACGGCCCCGTCTCAGCACCCCCGCCGCGTCGGCGGATGCGCCCGGAGCCCGCCCGCCGCGCCGCTGGAAGGGGAGCGCATCTCCGCGTGCGCGGCGCACGTCCCCGGCGGGGCAGCCGCAGCCGGGCTCAGTCCGCCTCGGGGCGGCGGCCCCCCTCATGCACTGACTTGGGGAACACGACTCCCTGGACTCCCTCCCCCGTATCACTTAATTTATTTCCGTTTTCGTTCCTGTTACTGTGAATCCCAAGGAGCCTCCCCGGACCCCCGCGCCCCGCCCCGAGCCGCCGCCGCTTCCCGGGCCGCCGGGCGGAGAGGGGAGGGCGGGCGCGGGGAAGGTGGGCCTCTGTACAGTTGTTACGGACGCGGGTTTCCAAGGAGCCAATAAACGCCGTCCCGGAGCGCGCGCCTCGGCCTCTCTCTGTCTCTCTCGCGCCGCCCTCCCCGACCAGCCCCAGGCCCGCCCCGCTGGGGGCGCCGGGCGCGCCGACGGGGTTTGGCCGCCCCCGGCACCCGTCGCGGCCGCTTCCGCCCTTCCCTGTGCCCGACCCGCGAGGCCGCCGGCCGCCCCGGCTCCGGAAGGAGTCGGCCCGGCGGCCGGATGTGACGCGCGGCCGAGGCGCGCAGGGGCCGCGGAGAAAGCGCAGCGAAGGCGGGTAGGGAGGGGCCGGCGGGGCGGGGGGCGGGCGACGCCGAGGCCGGAGACCCCTGCCCGCCGGCACACGCGGAGCACCCGGGGTCGGCCGGGGGGAGGCGGGGGGTGGCGGGCGCCGGGCACGTGACCCGGGCGGCGGCGGCGGGCGGCCTTCCGCCTCGGCCCGCCCGGCGCGACCCCCCTAAGCGCCCGCCTCCCGGTAGGCCCGGTCCGAAGTCTGGCAGTCCGTGACAGAGCCGGGCGCCCACGGCCCGAGCGCCCCCGGCAGCACCATGCCCGCGCTCCTGGAGCGCCCCAAGCTTTCCAACGCCATGGCCCGGGCGTTGCACCGGCACATCATGATGGAGCGGGAGCGCAAGCGGCAGGGTGAGCGGGCCCGAGCGGGAGGACACACGGCCCAGGGCGGCAGCGCTCCGCCGGGGCCGGCCCCCACCACGGGCGGAACAGCGCGCCGCGGCCGCGCGGAGGAGGGATGGGACGGGACGGCCCCACCGGCGGTGGGAGCTGGAGGCCGGGACTGAGCTCCAGAACCCTTGGGTCGGGAAGGACCTTGGAGAGCACCTAAGAGATCCTCCCTCCCTGTCCCCTCCGCAGAGAAAGAGCGGTTACCGAGGGGGCAGAGGGAGCATTGTGATAACCGGGTTTTGCAGGTCCTCAGTCTCTGACATTCTAGTATTCTAACCACCCGTGGTCTTCCTATTCTGCCTCTTTCTCCAGAGGAAGAAGAGGTGGACAAGATGATGGAACAGAAGATGAAGGAAGAGCAGGAAAGGAGGAAGAAAAAGGAGATGGAGGAGAGAATGTCACTAGAGGAGACCAAGGAACAAGTAAGCGGCGCTTGATCTGTCCCAGCTCTTTCCTCCGTTGGCTCCTGTCTTCAGCTCCTCTCCTCTCCCTTCGCAGATCCTGAAGCTGCAGGAGAAGCTATTGGCCCTGCAGGAAGAGAAGCACCAGCTCTTCCTGCAGCTCAAGAAAGTTTTACACGAGGAAGAGAAACGGAGGCGAAAGGAGCAGAGGTGGGATTGGAGAGCTAAAAATAAAATCGGGGCAGAATGAAACTGGGATCGGGTAACAACAGATGGGTGTCTGATGGAAGAAGAGGGGGCACTTGTCCTTGTCCTTGATTTTGCCCTGCTTGCCTTCCACCACAGCGACCTGACCACTCTGACCTCAGCCGCGTACCCGCAGAGCCTGACGGTGCACACAGGCACTCACCTCCTCAGCATGCAGGGTGAGACACGAGGGCCGCGTGGGTTAGAACGCGCCCTGCTGGGGGTTGCAGCTCCCAGCTTCAGCCTCACGAAGCCCCTCTCCCCGTCTAGGGAGCCCTGGAGGACACAGTCGCCCGGGCACCCTCATGGCGGCCGACAGGGCCAAACAGATGTTCGGACCCCAAGTGCTTACAGTAAGGAGTAGGACTGGGTGCAGAATGCACGGGTTTTCCCAGCTACTTCCCCGCAGACCCAGGCGCCTTCGTGAAACGAGCGCTGGAGTCGCGAACGTTGTGTGATGCTTTACCGTATGGTCGAAAATGGGGCATACGCGAGGCGCTTGGGGTTTGCTCTGGAGGAGTTTACAGCAGCAGTGAGCGCTCCTCCCTCCGCAGACGCGGCACTACGTGGGCTCGGCGGCTGCTTTCGCGGGGACCCCGGAGCACGGTCAATTCCAAGGCAGCCCTGGCGGTGCCTATGGGACCGCCCAGCCCCCACCCCACTACGGACCCACGCAGCCGGCCTATAGCCCCAGCCAGCAGCTCAGAGGTGAGTGGGGGGAGAGCGGGGGGCACTTCCTTCGAGAGCGGGAGGAGGCCGACCGCCTGTGGCCCTGCCTTCCTCAGCGCCTTCAGCGTTCCCGGCAGTGCAGTACCTGTCACAGCCGCAGCCCCAGCCCTACGCCGTGCACGGCCACTTCCAGCCCGCCCAGACAGGTGAGGCCGCCCCTCGTGCCCCCCACCTCCCTTTCCCGTGCTCTGCTCATGCAGCACGCCCCTCCCTCCCTAGGCTTCCTCCAGCCTGGCGGTGCCCTGTCCTTACAGAAGCAGATGGAACACGCCAACCAGCAGACCGGTTTCTCAGACTCCGTGAGTATGGAGTCTCGGGAGGTCAGGGGCAGTGCTATGCCAAGGGGCGCCCCGGGCTGCCTCAGGTCCTGACTCTCTTCTCCGCAGTCCTCCCTGCGCCCCATGCATCCCCAAGCTCTGCATCCAGCCCCTGGACTCCTTGCCTCTCCCCAGCTCCCTGTGCAGATGCAGCCAGCAGGAAAGGTAAGGATGGGAATCCCACCCGTCTGAAGCCCTGCGCTTCCAGGGAAAACAGGACTGGGTAGGAGAGGCGGCCCCCCACCCCTCCTTTTCCGGCTCTCTGGGGGTGGGTGGTGGCAGTTGGGAGTACCAGTGTGGATTGAGGGGGAGGGCGCACACCAACAGAGCCCCCCTTCCACCACCACCAGTCGGGCTTTGCAGCTACCAGCCAGCCTGGCCCTCGGCTCCCCTTCATCCAGCACAGCCAGAACCCACGATTCTACCACAAGTGATCATCAGATTTTATCTTCAAGCTCACCCCCAGCCCCTGCCACGGGTGAGGGCCCCTGGTGTGTACCAGTCCAATAAAATCTACCTGCCACCCCCCCTGGCTGCTGTGTTGCCTCCCTCTCTGGCTGTATGGAGGGTACAGGGTGGTGGGCAGGTCCCAGGAAGACAATGGGTGGGTAACGAACTCAGCAGCAAAGTTCAGCGTCCGTGGTTTCTAACTTTACATTCTAGTCTTACCCATTTAATTCAAAGAAGCAACTGAGTTGGGGCCTTCATATTAAACTTGTAGTTTTATTCAGGTTTGATTTTAAACAAATGTGTCGGGGAGAGAGCCCACAGGAAAAGGTGAAGCCCATGGGGGCAGGGCACTCCCAGATGCCTGAGGAGGGGACAGGTCCCCTCCCCTCTCCTCCTCTTCCCTCCCCAGCTAAAGGCATTTTGGGGAGAGACATAGGCAGGGGAGGGGGCTGGTCCCCAGTCTGTGGGGTGGTGCTTGGGGTCAAGGGCCATGGGAAAACAAGAGACCAGAGCAGGGATGAGTGCGGGGAGGGCACAAGGACCATTTGCCAGAATCCACAGCTTTCTGAATCCAGATTGAATTAAAAAAAAAAAACAAAAAAACAAAAAAAAACAAACCACTAAACCACAAGCAGCACCCGCCCCTCTCCCCAATCAGGGGTGTAGTGCGAGGGGAGAAGAGGAGGGCAGCTTCACCGAGGCCATGGAGCACTCGCTCCTGGCCAAGGGAGCAGGATGAAGGGCAGGGGCTCCCCGACAGATTGAGGGGGTGTGGGGAAAACCAAAATAAAACGTCAAATAAATTGTGTGGGTGTTGTCGTCCAGCCAAGGGCCGGGCCAGAGCTGGGCCAGGCTGGGGGAGGGGGCCTCTGCAGGCTCGAGGATCACTGCTGCCACCACCGCCACCCTGGGTAGGAGAGAGAGACCAGGTGAGACAGGAGAACACCGTCCCCAGGAGAGTGAGGACCATGCTGGGGCCTGGAAGGACGCCCAGAGGATTAGGAACTGGAGCAGCTTTTCAATGTGGACAACAGAACGGGGGCCGGGGTGCGTCACAGTCACCTGGGAGCCAGTTATTTTGCCATGGCCTTGATTGCAACAGCTGCCTCCTCGGTCATGGCAGACAGCACCGTGATCTGGGGGTGCAAAGGGGAGAGTCAGAAGGGAGCTCAGAAGAAGCACAGAGTGCAGCTGGGCACAAGGTGGGGGGCACCGTACCAGGATCTCTTCTCCACAGTCATACTTCTGCTCAATCTCCTTGCCGAGGTCTCCCTCAGGCAGACGAAGGTCCTCTCGCACCTCCCCGCTGTCCTGGAGCAGTGATAGATACCCATCCTGGATGCCAATCAGCTGGGGGCAGAGAGGGAAGGAAGCTAAGGTTGGCCCAGGTAGGTTGAGGATAAAGGGTCTGAAGACAAAGGAGTGGCAAATTGCTAACACCAAACTCCCCCTCGTCCTGTTGCTCCCTCTCTCTCCCAGCACAAGCCCCTCTGGTTGACCCCCCTCCCCGACAAACCACTAACCCACCCACGTACCTGGAAGTCATTTCTTTTGATGTTGGGGACATCCATATTATGAGTTGACGGGCAGATATCTTCGTATTTCTTGCCAGTAAAGATGTCAATACCAACCAGGTGGACCTGTATATATGCATCACGTGAAAGAGAAACCCAACCAAACTCTAGGGTGAAGAAAGAAAGGCGCGTGGTGCCCCTGACAAGCAAGGGAAGTCAGACTAGGTTGTTAGGGCAAAAATCAGAGGAGGTGGAATTGAGCCAATTGACTCAAGGAAAAAGTACTGAATAAAGTGTCTAGCAAGACCTGGAGGCTGAGAGACTCCCGCTGAGGTTGGGGGTGACTGAAAAGGGAAACCGTAGGGCAGGCTTGGGGCAGCCAGTTACCCTGAGCTATGGGAACACTGACCAAGGAGCCTGCGGAATGGGAGGAGTCCAGGTAAAGCGTTTGAAAGAGCGTCTGGACATCCACATAAAAAACGCACAACTTGGGAAAACGAGAAAGAATGAGAAAGGGAGAGAGTGGAGAAAATGATAACTTCAAGGAGAACTATGCAACAGGAAACAAGCGAACTAGGAAAGAACACAGACAAGGATCTAGACATTAGAAGGGAAGCCAGGATGAATGCCAAGCCAACAGAAGACAAACCCAACCAGGGAAAAAAACCCTAAGAAATCCAACAAGGATGGACCAGGTCAAGTTCTGGAGGGGAGAAAAATCTTAACTAAGTGCTAGCGAGAATGTTAGGATCCTAGAAAGCTAGGGGGCGGCTCAGGGAACTCAAAGGGAGGGGGCAGGCGGAGACTCGGCTGACACGGCATCAGAGATCCAAAGGGAAAGCTGGCATGAGTGTGGGGCAGCAAGGTGACTCAGGGCTCAGGTACACGGGCACCCTCCACGAAAGGCTGCCTTCAGTATTAGACCTGGAGAGAGGTCGGGAATGAACAGTCAAGGGAAGAGAGACAAGAAGTAGGAAGAAGGAAGTAGAAGAGCTGAACAGAGCACCTAGAGAAGTTAAGAGACTTTTACACAAGCGTGGGGAAAGGGAAGGGTCACCCAGGAAGAGCTAAAGGCCTCAGAGAGCTGCAGGTGAAAGGTATCCAGGGCTGAATGCAAGGAACTGGACAGTAAGCCAGCACTAAAGGAACGGAGGGGGCTGGGACTGAGAAAAGCTTGCTGCTGGGAGCCCCACGGATGTGGGAAGTGTGGGGAAGGCAAGATGTGGAGAGGTCAAGTTCTAACCTTGGCATGGCCGTGCTTGCCAGTCTTGGAGGTAGACATCTCCACGATCTTACATGGCCGGCCTTTGAGCACCACAAAGCCATTCTTACGTAATGCTGAGCACTGCATTGGGAAGGTGGCTGAGGCCCCTGCATCTCCTGTCTCGAAGTCCAAATCATCTGCCATTTTAAGAGGCTTCGATTCCAACTAGAGTCAAAAAGAGAACCCGAGTCAGTCAGGATGGAGGTCAGCAGAGCTCTCAATCTGCCGCACTCCTCTCTGGAAACACGGCTTCATTTTACCCCCAGTGCTTTTCTTCCATCACTCACCTAAAAGAGAGTCAACGTGCCCAGATTAAATACTGACTGGGACCACAAATACTTAAGAACTGGTGTGTGTCCGAGTGGTGGGGGACAGAAGCTGGACCCCTAGCCCAAATGAAAGCTAAAGGGGTGGTTTGGGAAAGGAAGGCTCCAGGCAGTTAGGATGTCCAATCTGGGAGATGGGCAAAGGCCTGATTCCCGGGAGGGAAAGACTCAGGTGTTACTTGCCACTGAAACCAACCACCCCTCTTCCCCACACATAACCAGGGCTATAATTAGGTGAGCAGCCATGAGCCAGCAAAAGGGCGGGGCTATCGTGGGGGGGGGGAAGGGGAGGGTGGAGACCGGAGGACAGGGCCCCACCCGTCTCTGTTACACCCCCCACCCTATCCACACACGAGCCACTCATTGGTACAGGAAACCACAAGGCCTCTTTGGGGGATTCCCGCCTCTCCAACATGCATTTGCAGACACAGCCGAGGGAGAGAAAGTAAAGTTGTTTTCTAACTTCTCCCCTGCCGAACACCTCCATCTCGTTTCCCAAAAGGAACCCAGGAACCCGGCCTCTCCTCGAGGGCCCTCCCACTTTCCCAGGATGCACCGGTCCTGTCGGCTTTTCAGGCCGGGCCTGTGCGCTCAGTGTAAAGTGGAGGAGTGGGGAGTGAATGACAATAAAACGAAAGCAAAAGGCTGGCGGTAGTGAGTAGTGTAAGTTCTGTCGGGTTGGTGGCGTCAGCGCTCCCAAGCCCGACACAGCGGGGCAGGCAGTAACAAGGTGAAAAGCACGGCGGGGAACTCTCCACCCGGGACTTGAAGGCACTGTCGGCACGACCCCCAAGAGTTGGGCTGCCGTCCAATCGGCCGGGGTCTCCCCGTTTCTCCGGCCACCTAGCACGAAGAGTGCTACTTACACCTGGCGGGCCGCCTCACTTCACATCAGAGTTGGGGGGAGAGCTCCAGGGGCTCATGGGGCGGGGGAGCGCTAACATATGCCCACAGCGGGCTCTCCGGGGTGATCAGGATCCGGGCCTCAGGCTTCTCCCCCTCCCCGAAATTCCAAGCTCCCCTGGGCGCCCGCGAGGACTACCTCTCCCCGCGCTGGGGGGTTGCCGGCTCCCGCCCACCATGTGGCCTCCTGGGGCTTCCGGTGGCCGGGAGCTGGGGGGAGGGGTCCCCGCGCTGCCATGCGGCCCCCGTCCACGTTCGGCCATGCGGCCTCCGACCCCGAGGGCAGCCTCCGGTAGGGGACACTTCCGGTGCCGCCGGCACCCCCTCCTCAAAGGCCGCGCCAGGCCGAAGCCACGCCGCCTCCCCTCCCCCCCGGCCGGCCGCCAACCCCCCCCATGCCCTCTCACCGAATAGCCCCCTCCCCCACCTCACGTGGCCGCGCGGCGCCCGGTTCTCAACGGCCCAGGTCTCCTCGCTCCGGCGGGCCGATCTGGCCCCCGGCCCTCGCCCCGGCGTGGCCGCCCGGCGGCCTCTCCCGCGTGGCGGCCTCGCGGCTCGCCGTCCCCCGCCCTGCGTCGCTCCAACGTCACCCGGCCGGCCCCAACCGTCACCCCGCGCGCCAACCTGGGCGCGCGCCCGCGCCTCTCCGCACCTGGGGCGGCTCGCGGACCGAGTCCTGTGCGGCGGCGGCGGCAGCCGCCGCTCCCCTCTGCCCCCTCCCCGACCCTCGCGCAGTTCCACCTCCACTCCCAGGCCCAAGCCAGGGTTCCGCGCACGCGCGCCCTGCCCGCTCTCACCTCGCGCGAACGCACTGACTCGACCCCGTCCGCTCGCCGCGAGCCCAACCGCTGCCTCCGAGCCCGCTGCCGCCGCCGCCGCCGCCGCCTCTACCGCCGCCTCTACCGCCGCCGCCGCTGCTGCACACGGGTCTTAGTACGCAGGCGCCGACTCCCCACTGACCAACCAAGCAGCCCTGTGACAGCCGCGCAAGCGTGCTATCTATCCCCTCCGCCCTCCACCCCCGCACTGCGCAAGCGCACAGATCCTCTCCGAGCTCCACCCTCCCTCCCACCTACCCATCCAATGACGCGTATGCGTGACCCCGCCCCTCACAAATCCAGAGCTCTTCCCACCAGTAAGCAGTGCGCAGGCGCAGCCGGTTTTTTAAGCCCTTCAACCTCCTCTTCCCTTCCCGTGATAGACCACTAGCCCTACCAGACAGGACTTGCGCCTGCGCAAAGAGGAGCTCTGCACTCCACACCCTCTGAAGGAAACGCCTCGGCCTCAAAGCGCATGCGTTTTGGGAATCCTGCCCGCCCCTTCCACCTCAGACGTCGTCTGTACGCCGGGCGTTGAAAAGACCACGCCACTGTAGCGCTGGTCTCGGCTAGGACGCATGCGTCTGGGGAACGCCCCACCTCGGCTTTAACTGGACTTAAACGACTCACACGTTTCAGAAAACTTGGACTGCGGGGTGGGCCCCTCGTCTCAAAGCCCATCCCCCCCCTTCCACACATGCGCGGGAGTGCTCTTTCCGCTCACACTTCCTAGCGCGCTAGTGTGGTCGGGTTACCGCCCATCTCAGCTTCACCGCTCTGCGCGGCCGGCTTCGGCTGTGCCATAGAGTTCCAGCCGCGAGCTAGAGCGGCCGCCTGGCGGCCACCATCTTGTCGAAGCGCTCGGTCCGGCTGCCTCCCTGGGGCGGCCGGAGAGGCGGCCGTACCCCTGAGCGCCCGGGAGCTTTCCGTGGCCTTTCTCCCCCCACCCCCGGCTGCTCTCTGCCGTCTCCAAATCAGTTGTCTTCGAGCACCCTTAGAACGAACTCTGTAAAGACGAGTGGCGCGTTAAATTCCACTGGCGTTCCCGAAGTCATGGCAGAGGACCATGAAGCAGGAGACGACCTGTGCCTCGGGATGCACTTCCCCGGCCCTCCTTGTAGGGAAGAAAGCTGCCGCTTTCCCCAACACTTTGTAGTCTCCTCCCTCCGGTTTGCAGGTTTCCAACAGTGCTGTAGAAAAAGACGAGCCGCCCAATACCTGGGCTTGGAGGCATCCCATGACGTGGTCCATGTGAACTGCAAACACCAGCTTGAACTAAAAGTTAACGGAGTTTGTTTTACCATCACTCCCCGTTCCCTCCACTCCACTGTCTGAAATTTCTACCTTTTCCTTTAAAAAAAACAAAAACGAAAACCCCCAACTGCCTGGGCGCATTGTGTAAAGCCCAAACCTGCTCTCCCCACAGATGTATTGTCCCCACGACCCAACAACTCCACTCCTAGGTGTAAGCCCCCAAATCATTACAGACAGGTACTCAAATCTTGGCAGGACAGTATTTACAGCGGCACTATTCACGCTGGCCAAAAGATGGAAACAACCCACATACCCATCAACAAATCAAATGTGGATCTGTATATGTCATGGAATATTATTCAATCCCAAAAAAGGAAGTACGAATATGTGCTTCGACTGGATGAACTTCAAAAATATCATGCTAAGGGAAAGAAGCCAGACACTAAAGGTCACATATCCTATGACTTGAATGACATGAAATATCCTACAATTTGATTGATATGGAATATCCAGAATAAGTAAATGCATTGAAGCAAAAAGTAGATTGGTGGCTGCCAGGCACTGGGGTGGGTGAGGGGAATGGACAGTGGGGTTAATGCGCATGGAGTTTTATTTTTTTTTTAAGGTTTATTTGACAGTGAGAGAGCACAAGGAGGGGGAGCAGCAAAAGGAGAGGGAGAAGCAGGCCCCCCACTGAGCAGGGAGCCCGATGCAGGACTCGATCCCAGGATCCTGGGATCATGACCTGAGCCAAAGGCAGACACTTCACTGAGCCACCCAGGCGCCCCAATGGACATGGAGTTTTGCCTAGTGTTGAGAGGTTAGAGGGAAATGGGGAGACGGAGGGTGGCGGCTAATGGGTACAGGGAAAGGGGCAGAGGATGACTTTTAGGGTGATGAGAATGTTCCAACATTGATTGGAACAAAGGTTGCATTCTTCAGATACTAAAAAACACTGAATTACACGCTTTAAATAATCGAATTGGGGGCGCCTGGGTGGCGCAGTCGTTGAGCGTCTGCCTTCGGCTCAGGGCGTGATCCCGGCTTTCTGGGATCGAGTCCCACATCGGGCTCCTCCGCTGGGAGCCTGCTTCTTCCTCTCCCACTCCCCCTGCCTGTGTTCCCTCTCTCGCTGGCTGTCTCTCTGTCACATAAATAAATAAAATCTTTAAAAAATAAATAAATAAATAAATAAATAAATAAATAAATAAATAATCGAATTGTATGGTATGCAAATTGTATCCCAATAAAGCTGTTACTTGAAAAAAAAGTACTATCATGTTTGCACGGCAATACTACCTTCTGAGCATAGTGTGGCCGTCTTCATTGGTTCGTTTCCCTGGGACGCTGGCGAAGCATCCTAGCTGACCTCAGGCGCAAGTTCCATGATATGTAAACCATATCATGGAGGACGCCGGGTGATGACAACCCCTAAGAACTCCCATTCAAACTGGAAAAGGCACAAATCATCTTGATAGAAGACTGAGTTATACACACTCAGAGAAAGAAAAAGGCAAAATACTGTACAGGATTGTAGAGCGATGAGATAGTCCCTGGGAGAACCTTCCTAGCGTTGCACGTGGGGTCCCCACGATCCAGGGCGGAGTCCTCAGCGCCATAAGCCTTAACCTGTTATGTTGCCAGTCAAGTCACTTCTTGAGGGAAACCTTTCCTGACCTACCAGCCTAAGTCGGCATCTCGTGTTCTGTGTTCCCGTAGCAAACATTACAGCCTTGGCCACATACTGTTGATATCCATTTGTGTCGTGGCTTTGGTAACGTCTGGCCTTCCTCCATTAGAATAAAACCTGTATGGGGTTGGGAACCCGTCTGTTTTGCTCATTACTGTGTTCACAGCTCCCAAAATTCTGCCTGGCAAATATCTGGTACACCGTAAAGATCCGTTTACTGTCGCGTAAAGGTGCACGTGCCCAAGGTAACCAGACTCATGATAGAATGACACGAGAGTGGCGATATCAACTCATCTATAAATGGATCAAAATGGCGAAGGGCAATAGAACATTGCTTTTGGCCAGTCCCTCTCTCCTTTCTTTTCTATAAGAAAATACAAGTGGAAAGACAAAATCGAGTCAAGGAACCTTGAAATCGGGCAAGGGAATTAACTGCATGTACCTCATGACTAAGACCATGCGGCCCGAAGAGCACAGTGCGTTTGTCTTCAGTGTGAAAGAGGCCAGTCTGTCTCCACATCAAAAAGAATCCTGTAGGGGCGCCTGGGTGGCTCAGCTGGTTAAGCATCTGACTCTTGATTTTGGCTCAGGCTTAGGATCTCAGGATTGTGAGATGGATCTCAGGGTCGGGCTCCAGGCTCGGCGGGGAGTCTGCTTGAGATCCTCTCCCTCTCCCTCTCTTGCCCCAACTTGATTGCTCTCTCAAATTGAGAGAGAGAGAGAGAGCACAAGCAGGAAGAGCAGCAAGCAGAGGGAGCGAGAAAAGCAGGCTCCCCACTGAGCAGAGAGCCCGATGCAGGGCTCGATCCCAGGACCCCGGGGCCATGACCCAGGGAAAGCAGACTCTTAAACGACTGAGCCACTCAGGTGCCCCAATAAATAAAATCTTTAAAAGGAGAAGGAGAAGAAAAAGAATCCTGGGACAGTGATAATCCTGGGCCAGAACTCCCCTGAAAATTATTTTTTTTCTTTGTATGGTTTACATACAGAGTGTCCCCCTTCAGTTCCCACAGAAGCTGCCTTCTTGAGAACTGATTTGAATCCAGTCGGTCAGATCCCACCTTAATGGCAATTCCCACTTCTTTCCCACCTTCTGGGGTTACACCCACTCACCAAGATTGAAAGTCAGACATTCGGGAAGAACTCTCCAGCGACCTTTCTGTAGACTTCCCATGGTGTTGGATGCTGTCCTGGCAATCCTGCTCGTTATTGTCTCATTTCTTTCTCAGAGGGTAATCATTTGGACGGCACCTATGTTCTGCTGAGAAAGAAGTTTGCCAAAGGAGTTTACATCTACTCTGGGAGACTTTCTAAACCTTCTATTTTGAAATAATTTTAAATATATAGAGGAGTTGTACAGTAGCATGAGGAGAACGTTAAGGAGCAACAGGGAAGTTTTCGATGGGAGCCGATGGTGTGGTGAAGGCTGCTTGTATAGGTTTATAAGAACCAATTGCGCATATCTCTTCCTTTTTTTCTTTTTTAAGATTTTATTTATTTATTTGACAGAGAGACAGAGAGAGCACATGCAGGCATAGCGGCAGGCAGAGGGAGAGGGAGAGGCAGACTCCCCGCTAAGCAGGGAGCCCGACGTGGGGCTCAATCCCAGGACCCCGGGATCATGACCTGAGCCGAAGGCAGACGCTTCACCAACTGAGCCACCCAGGCGCCCCTGTGCATGTCTCTTCCTAACTACACGTTCAATACTGTCTTGCCGGTAGTTTGAACGTGGCCGTGATGGAAGTACTCAAACCATGGAAACTGGCAGGTGCTGTGTGCTGATCCAGGGGTCCCTGTACCCTGACCCGGTTGCTAAACTTTGAGCAGCACAGTACTGCTGGATAGGGAAGGTGGTTCTGATGTATACAGAGTCGTGTTCGATCAAGATAGCCCAAGACAGAGATGGGCTGAAGGAGTAAGGGACTGGAGGTGAGAAGGACCGTAGGAAGCGGTCACGTGGCTCAGATAGCAAGCAATGAGGGTTTGGTCTAGGAGTTCCTGAGAAAGCAGTGTTTTAGTAACTGGACCTTAAAACATGGGTGGAATCTGGGGGGAAAGGTAGAAATAACAGTAAAGGGCATTCCTGGGGTGCCTGGGTGGCTCCGTCATTAAGCATCTGCCTTTGGCTCAGGTCACGATCCCAGGGTCCTGGGATTGAGTCCTGCGTCGGGCTCCCTGCTCAGCGGGCAGCTTGCTTCTCCTTCTCCCTCTGCCTGCCACTCCCCCTGCTTGTGCTCTCTCTCTCTGTCAAACTAATAAATAAAATCTTCAAAATTAAATTAAATTAAAAGAGTAAAGAGCAGTCCAGAAAAGGGGAGCAGGGAGGGCAAACGTGGAAGGAAAAACGTGCAGAGTGAAGACAGGAAGAGTCATGTTAGTGGTTCGGGGTGGAGGCCAGAGATCGCAAAGCAAAGTGGAGCGGGGGAAGAGAGGCCCAGACGAGATCATGGAGTGTCGAATCCCTGCAGAGGAGGGGGCTCTTTCCTCCGCAGCTAAGGGAGAGGCAATGCCTGTCACTGATGGCGCTGTGGTCTAGGGAGCGCACACACGGAGAGCGTTCAGAGCACGGGGCTACTCCGTGTGCTCCTATAAGGGCGGATGCATGTTTCCCACGTTCGTCCAAACCCCGAGAACTTACACCGAGGGTGAGCCGGGCCGTAAACCACAGGCTCTGGGTGATCACGACGTGTCAGGGTAGCTTCATCAACCGTAGCAAATGTCCCACTTGTGTGCGGGGACGGGAGGTGTGTGGGAACTATCCACAGCTTCTGCGCCCTTTGGCCGTGCATCTAAAACTGCTCTGAAAAATCAACCTATTCTATATTGGGGGGGGGGGCGGGGAATGGAGCTGGACCGGAGGTGAAAGACTGGCGGAGATCTCTAATAGTAGCTCAAGTGAGCGAGAAAGAAGACCCGGATCCAGGCACTGGTGGCGAGGCCGGGAGGAAAAGATGAGCACCGGGGCCGTCCGGGAGATCTCACTGATGGAATTTAGTGGCGAACCGAATGAAGAAAACGAACTCGAAGAGTAGGTCAACGGTGCCTTCGGTCTGTGTGGCTGGGGGACAGAACGTATCAGCCCAGCCATTCCTGCAGGAAAATGCAGGGGTTGGGAAATACTCTTAAGATTCTGGGATGCTGGGGCACCTGGGTGGCTCAGCCGGTTAAGGGTATGACTTCAGCTCAAGTCTTGATCTCAGGGTCCTGGGATCGAGTCCCGTGTCGGGCTCCCTGCTCAGCGGGCAGCTTGCTTCTCCTTCTCCCTCTGCCTGCCACTCCCCCTGCTTGTGCTCTCTCTCTCTCTTAAATAAATAAATAAATAAATAAATAAATAAATAAATAAATAAATAAAATCTTTAAAAAAAGATTCTGGGATCCGGAGGTTCTCGGGAAGCCAGCTCGGAGTCGATGGGGTGTGCATGTTAGTCTCAAGCCAAGCTAGCCTGGGAAGGTGGGTGGGACTGGGTTTGAGGACAAACCTTTTTTCAGGACAACTTGTCCCTCACCGAAAGGGAAGGGGCTCCAGGTGTGTCAAGAGAATGATGAAAAAAAATTCTGTCGGGCCGCCTGGGTGGCTCAGTCCTTAAGCGTCTGCCTTCGGCTCAGGGCGTGATCCCGGCGTTCTGGGATCGAGCCCCACATCAGGCTCCTCTGTTATGAGCCTGCTTCTTCCTCTCCCACTCCCCCTGCTTGTGTTCCCTCTCTCGCTGGCTGTCTCTCTGTCAAATGAATAAATAAAATCTTTTTAAAAAAAATTCTGTCAAATTCTCGTTATTATGAAAATAGAACTCTTTTGCAAAAACATTGTGGAAAATAAGAAACAGATGAACCATACACCCAATACCCAGAGACAGCTGCTGTTCATGTTTGACTGTATTTTCCTACAAACTTTGTGCTATGCCTTTTAAAAGATCCATCTGAGAGCGCCATGAACTGATTCCGTGTGGTAAATTAAGTCAATGAATAGAAGGAGTTCCCAGATAGAAAGAAAACAGGGAAGGGTTGGGGGTCAAGGTGGGGCTCCCTGGGGGTACAAGCATTTCACAATGAGAATTTATTCCTGGGGGGGGGGGTCTGGGCAGGGACTATTGTATTCTTCCTTCTACCCTCAAGGGCTTGCATAAAAGTCAAACACTCCAAATGAACCCTGAGGTTGGGCAAATGGGGAACCCTTCGGGCTGGGGCTCTGGGCCCTGCTCTCACAGCACCCAGCTGCTGGGGTCTGGGCAGAAACTCTGACTGAACTCACTTATTCCTCCGGTCATACAATGAATATCTGTGGAGTCTGTGAAGTACCAGACACTCGAGACACAGGGCTGGTGACCTTCCCTACGGTCCCTTCCCCACAGTTGGGAGGGGGAGATTATCAGATAATCAACAAATACAGAACGTTGGCCTGAGTGCTCAGTACCTGTCCAGCCCAGTGCGCGATGGGCTAACGAGTGGTAGTTGGTAGGAGAGGAGGAGGACCTCCTGAGACGATGCCTGGAGGACCTTTGTGATGGTGACCTTTCCTCTTCGAAAGCTAAGAAAAAGAAGGTGGAGGGGGCGGAAGAATGAGGTAAGTTTGGTTCTGGGCCTGGAGGAAAAGCCCTACCCCAAAGCCCCGCTCATCCCTCATTCCCAGAGGCCTTGCTGAGCCTGGTGCTAGAGCGAGGAGTCGGCAAGTTGCGTCGGAACTGGACCAGTGCGTGGGGACCAGGGCTGGGGACAGAACATAGACCCAGCTCACTGAGAAAGGAAGCTCAAGGAGCCAGTGGCAAATGACCCCAGAGTGTTCCCGGTGGCCATTCACTCCGTCTCCAGGGGGTAGCAGAGGCCTTGCTCAGCGTGGCCAGGCCGGGGACTTCAGAGCTAACCAGGTGAGGCCCCACTGCAAGGACAGCGGCTGCTGAGTGAGCGCCACGACGGGGCCCAACCCAGCCGGGCAGCCTGGCAGGTCCTCGGGCAAGGGAGACATCAGAGCTGAGGGCCCTGGAGAAGGACCGGCCAGCAACAGGGTGAGGGAGTTCTGTATACAGGAGATAAAGAAACGTTAGCTGGGTGTCGACCCTTCAGGGCTGGTCCAGACCCACGAAGAGAATTATCTCAAGGTGGAAGGGCAGAGGTAAGGATCGGAGGAGAAAGCTCCGAAGGGCAGACGGGGGGCCTCGGCTCCGACAGGGACACTGGCCACATCTCCGGTCCGAGTCCTGTTCACCGGCGCTCGATCCCAATCCTAATCCCGTTCCTGTGGACCTCCTTGCTGCCTGGCCAGCCCAGCTGCCTTAGAGGGCATCTTCTCTGCTTCCCCAGTTCTGGGATCAGCCTCCCTAGCAGTTGTCCCACAGACCACGTGGCTGTCTACGCACCCAGGCTGCCGGGGGCGGGGTGTGTGTATGTGTGTGTGTGTGTGTCTATGCCTCCCCAGCATCCACGACAGAGCCTGGCATGCGGCTAGCTCCGAATGCTTATACACGGAATGGATGGGGCGGTGGGGGGAGGGCAACCAAGCAGGAGAAACATCCAAAAGAGAGAGGAGGGAGAAACAGGGAGATGGGAGTTTGAAGCCAGTGGTTAAAGAGCGCAGTGTGGACACGCCTCAGCGCCTCCTTGTCCTGACTGCCCAGGAACGAGGCCTGAGACCCACGTGCCCTCCTCCCCTCCCAGCGGACTCCTCTCCCTGTAGGGAGCTCAAGTGGCAGCATCGGTTAGCACGCCTAGAGCGCCGTGCTTACGCAAGACCGATTCTTGGAAGGGAAAGGAGGCTGCACAGCTCAGAGATGAGTGGGACTCCCCAAATCCGAATCCCTCCAAAGGGGAAAGCGGCCTCAAAGGTGGGACTCAGACAAGAAAGAGGCTTGCCCCTCCTTGGGGCCCAAGTCTCCTGCCTGTTTGGAGAGGAGGCCATCTCTCCTCCTTCCAGCCCGGGAGGAAGAGGCAGTCCTCCAGGTCAGCCCTTCCGTGCATCTGAGCAGTCAGTTTTAGGGGCTTCCTCGGCTTCCCGGACTGAGCTGTGATGTCAGAGTTTGATCTGAAAGGCCCCAAAGACCAGCTTGCTGAGAAAAACATCCCCCGGGCCTCACTGCCTCCTGGAGCCTGCCCGGGAAGCCTCATGGCCACCCAAGGCGTCAGTGCCCTGGGATGGTTCGATTCCAGCGAGAGGACCCTGGAAAGGGCTTTGGACAATCTCTCAGGGGCCAACTCGGTTCAAGGCAAGTTTCCACCTGGATTCGGGGCCTACCCACCCCACTGTTGCTCTCCAGTGCATCTGAGGGACTCCTGCACTTGCCAGCCCCGCCCCGCCTTTCCCACGCCTGGGTCACGCACTGTCTAACCTCGGCCTGGTCACGTAGCCTCTCTGGTTCTGCTTCCTCGACTATGAGAATAGAGAGAGCCACTCTCTACTTCCTAGAGAGCTCACCCCCCACCCCAGGGCTGGGAATCCCTTCTGCGCACAGCCCTGCCTTTCTCCCGGGCTGCAGACCCATCTCCTCGCCCATGTTGCACACAAGCCTTGAGCCGAGCGCCCGACGAGGTCCCTGCTCTAGGGTTTGTCAGAGAAACGAGTAGCATTGCCATCCACCCAGGTTCGCTCGAGCTCAAACCCTGGATTCCTTGATCCCCTTCTCCTCGCCCCCCACCCAGCCCACCACCACGTCCTGCAGACATGATTTCCAAAACATTCTCCAAAGAGGCGCACTTTTCTCCATCCCCCGCTGCCCGCACACTCACCCACGCCCCTGTCTCCGGTTTATTTCCCACAGAGCCACCCGAGGGTGTGTTCCAAGCAGATAGAGTTGGGGAAGTTGTGCGTGTGTCGGGGGAGGGGTGTAGGAGAAAGCTCTGTATTTTCCACTCAATTTTGCTGTGAACCCAAAACTGCTTTGATAAGTAAAGCTTATTTTACGGGCCGCCCGGCTGGGTCTGTCAGTGCAGCAAGCGATGTTTGATCTCGGGGCTGTGAGTTCGAGCCCCACGTTGGGTGTAGAGATTACCTAAAAATCTAATCCTTAAAAAATAAAGTTTATTTAGAAAAAATAAGGGCGCCTGGGTGGCTCGGTTGTTAAGTGTCTGCCTTCGGCTCAGGGCGTGATCCCAGGGTCCTGGGATCAAGCCCCGCATTGGACTCCCTGCTCCACTGGGAGCCTGCTTCTTCCTCTCCCACTCCCCCTGCTTGTGTTCCCTCTCTTGCTGGCTGTCTCTCTTTCTGTCAAATAAATGGATAAAATCTTTAAAAAAAAGAAAAAAGAAATAGATCAGGCCATATGACTCACTCCCCCTTTTAAAACCCTCAAAGCATTCCAATCGCTCTTGGAATAAAATCCAGATTCCAAGGCTTTGGTTGCCCAGGCTTTGCCTTCCCCACCGTTCCTCCTTCTTCACTAAACTTTTTTCTCTGGTAGGCTCAAGGCTTTTCTGCCTCAGGGCCTTTGCACCAGCTGCTTCAAGTGCCTCGTCTCCTCCTTCAGGTCAGAGCATAAACTGTGACATCCCTCCTGGCACTGTCTTCCTGATGGCGTGATTCACCCCCTCCATCCTCTTATTCTCTATCCCGTCAGTCTGGACATTTCCTTTATGGCTTTCTATTCTCTCTGTAATTATCACGTGCACCTGCTTACTCATTTCGTCACGGGCCCTTCACTAGAATGTGAGTTGTAGGAGTGCAGGAAACTAGTGTGTCTTATTCACTACTGTGTCCACAACACCTTTTGATAGCATCTGGCACACAGTAGGTGCTCAATAAATGTTTGTTGAAGAAATAAATAAATATATACATTTTACTGCAAACTACCTGAAATATTTTAATTTTTATTAATTAAATAACTTAAGTATTTATTTTAGAGAGAGGAAGAGCACGAGTGGGAAGGGCCAGAGGGAGAGAGAATCCCAAGCTGACTTCAGGCTGAGTGCAGAGCCTGACGTGGGGCTTGATCCCACGACCCTGACATCAGGATCTGAGCTGAAATCAGGAGTCGGACGCTGAACCGATTCAGCCACCCAGGCGCCCTGACCTGAAATATTCTTATTTTTTTAAAGATTTTATTTATTTATTTGAGAGTGACAGAGATAGCAACAGAGATAGCAAGAGAGAGCAGGAGCAGGGAGGAGAGGGAGAAGCAGGGTCCCTGCTGAGCAGGGAGCCTGACGTGGGACTCGATCCCAGGACCCCGGGATCATGACCTGAGCCGAAGGCAGATGCTTCACAGACTGAGTCAGCCAGTGCCCGGGACTGTCACTCCTAACCGCTGCAGAACAGGCCAGGTGGACACCGCCCACACTTTCCCCGCACACCCCCAGCGCTGGATGCCCAGGTTGCCTGTAATGTCCCACCTCCCCATTCCCATGCCCGGCTCCTTGCAGACCTGTAAGGGAATTTCTCTGGGCCATGTGCCCCATGGACGAACTACTGGCCGTAGGGAATAGGTATATTGAAGGGGGTGGGGCCTGGGGGCGCAGTAGGTTGAGTGTCTGACTCTTGGTTTGGCTCAGGTCCTGATCCCGGTGTCATGAGTTCAAGCCCCAGGTCGGGCTCTGCACTAAGTGCAGAGTCCGCTTGAGATTCTCTCTCCCTCTGCATCTGTCTCTCCCTGCTCGTGTTCACTCTCTCTCTCAAATAAATACAGAAATCTTTGAAGGTGCCTAAGTATTAAGTTACTTCATCTATGCATCTTTACTGGTCACCTGCTAGAGGTTGGTTACAGTTTCAGGCACTGAGAATAGAGCAGCGAACGAGACAGACAAGATCTCAAGCGTACACATCACAAACAAGAAAATACGGACAAGGAAATAGCAGGTATGAATAATTACTGTAATGGCGATCAAGCAGGATGGGAGGACAGGATGTATGGAAGGCTACTTTGCTGGGGAGTACTCTGTGCAAAATGGGCTGGAAGGGGGCAGTCCTGAGGAAGAGGAAGGCAAGCCGGTGGGAGGCTCGTGAGAGGGGTGCAGGTGAGAGCTGCGGATGGGGTGAACCGGCTGGGGTAGGCGGGGTTCATCCATCTGGGTCCGGATATGGTGGAGCCCCTTCCCAAGACAGGGGACTCCGGGGATTCACGGCTGGCAGCTGGCCATCCCGAGTGTGGAGCTCAGGGGGCCCGGGATGGAGGCACGGACTAGGGAGTCATCTGGGTTTGGGCTGGCTCTTGGTTCCCAAGGGCCACCATAGCGAAGTGCCACAAGCTTGGTGCTTAAAAGTCAGAATTTATGCTTACGGTTCTGTAGGAGGGAAGTCTGAAATCCAGATGTCAGCAGGGCTGGCCTCTCTCCGAAGTCTTGAGCGTTCGTCTTCCAGCTGCCGATGGCCTCGTGACAGCTTGTGGTGCTGGGACCTCTGCCTGTCATCATGGGGCACTCTCCCTCCGCATCTGCCTTTATGTGACAGTTTCCAGTCACACCGGATGAAGGGGCCACCCTAAGGACCTCACCTGAATTGATTACACTTGCCAAGACCCTATGTCCAAATATCGTCACAATTCGCAGGTGTGCGGATTAGGACTTCAACGTGGGTTCCCAAGGGGACACAATCTGACCCATAACAGGTCATTATCTGAAGCGGTGGGACTGGGTGGGCTCTCCAAAGAAGAGGTCATAGAGCCAGAAGAAGAGAAGAACTAGGGGCTCTGACCTTTAGGAAGGCTGAGGAGCCCATGAAGAACTCTGAGAACGAAATGGTCTCCAGGTGCACCTGCTACGTAGACCGAGGTGGAGGAAGAGGAACAAGGACAAAAAGGTGTCCCCTGAACTCGGGGACGGCACGTGTCAATGTCTTTCCCGGAGGCCAGGCCAAGGGAAGAAGCAGAGCCCAGGTAACGCAGACAGGTTTTCAAGAAATTTGCTTTGGAAGGAAAAGCCTGACATATGGAAAGAACTAGAAGGGATGGAAAAGTGTGGTCCCAGCGCGGTGGAAGGAGGTTGGTGACTCAGAAGATACGCCCTGCTTTTGAAGCCCCACTTGGCTTGTTCTGCAGCTGTGTGGTCTTGGGCTGGTTGCTTAACCCCCGACACCTCAGTTTCCTTATCTGAAGAATGGGGATAATGACAGTACCCATTTCCCAGGGTTGTTGTTAAGGAATTAATGATTGAGGGCACCTAAGATGCTTAGCATGGTGTGTGGCACATGGTGAGGTGCTAAATAAATATTAACTCTTATTACGAACAGGTTAAAAAAAAGAAACAAGGAGGAGGTTTCCACAAGGAGGTGGTAAGTAATACCAGATGCGGAGGAAAGGTCAAGGATCTGGCAGCGCTAGGCGAGCTTGGAAAGAGGGGACAGGGAGCAGAGGTGAAGGCTGTAGGTCTGCACTCTCTGGAGTGGCTGAGAAAACAGAGAGCAGGTGTTAGAGGAGACAAGGCGTCAACTCTGGTCTGGGCAGCGAGAAGGTGAGTGTGTTGGGGTGGGGAGTCGCGGGGAGTACCTGGAACGAGGGGCACCGACGGCACCAGCTTTTAAATCGTTCAGACAGTATCTCGGTTTGATATCATGCATCTTCACCTCTGCTGTGCTACGCCTGGGCAGCCGAGGGAAACTTCCACAAGTGAGTGATGGGCACCAAAGAATGATTGCTTGTGGGTGCGAGGCGAGGAGCGGCGGGGGGGCAGGGGGGCAAGGAGGAGGTTATATGGAGGCTTGTCAGGTTTCAGAAGCCTGGGGTCAACTAGCTAGAGAGAACCGGCTCAGTCTGCTAGGAGGTGGGAGGGGCTCAGGGCTGGACACGCAGGCTCCGGAGCCATCCGTGGCAGGTGGCCGCCCAGACTGGGGGGAGTGAATAATGAGTAGGATGACCTGCAGAAGGCAGGTGGCAGGAGGCAGGAGAAGGCAGTCCAGAAAAGACAGAGGCCGGTGGAGGAGAACAAGCCGCAGAAGGAGAGGCAGAAGGGCATGGCAAAGCCGCCTCGGGGCTCTGGACGGAGTGGGAAGAGAACCCGACACCAGGCAGTGACTGTCTCGATTAGGAAGGGCTGGTGGACAGTTGCCGAAGACATCTCGGTGGAGTGGCAGGGGAGAAACCAGATTTGGGCTGGTGGGGTGTGAGTGAAACACGAGGAAGCAGAGACCGTCAAGACTGCTTTCAGGAAGCCTGGTGTCTTTGATGGCGCTGCGAAGGGCAACGACAATTAAGGAGGCGGGGGTTTCGCTTCTATTTTGTTAAAAACAGTGAACAAGACAAGGCAAGACAGTGAACTCGAGATGGACAGAAGGGAATGGAGGGTGGCAGAGGAAGAAGCCTTTTGGCTAGAATGCCTGGAGCCCTTGCTAGCTCTAGCCCACAAATATATTTAAATCACCGGAAAATCACACGGGCAAACCCTTCCATTGAACAGGGAAATTAACTGCTTATCTCTATAGCATCTGCTCATTCCTGTCGGTGGAGATAAAGACCATGTCTCTGTTGTATGAGCAAGAATGGTTTCCTGCATCGGAGCTGTTGCCCTCACCCCGGGGGGTCTCCTGACATCTTTTTAACCTTACCCCAGACAGGGCTCACCCTTCTCACAGTGCAGTTACCCAGTCCACACCAGAACTCCCTCTGCTGCCGTGCCACCCTGTGTGGTCTCCTGTCTTGCCCCATTCCTGCCCTCCTGCCTCCTGCTTCTGCCTTCCTCGAGCTAGGGGCTGGACACAGGAACCTCGGTCCTTAACAGTCCAAGGGACGGTGGTCATTTCTGCATCCTTCACGGCTTTGCCTGGTGATTTAGTTGTTTTCTCACTTTCCCCCCTTTTTCTTTCCGCGTTGCCCGAGGCGCTGGGACAGAGAGAACGGTCGCTCCGGGCAGGGCCGCAGGGGTGGGCGGGCGGAGGAGCCGGTGGCAGGGCCGCGAGGACGCCGGCACCTCCGGGAGCGGCAGGCAGAGGGCGCGCCGGCACCGGGATTGGCTGCGGCTGCGGCTGCAGCCGCGGCTGCGGCCACGGCTGGAGAGCGGACCCCGGGACTGGGGACGCGCACGTGGCGCCCGCGGCGCGTGCGGGCACGAGGGCTGGCTAGGGCGCAGCGTCCCGGCTAAAAATACGCGCCGCCCGGGTCGGGGGGTGAGGGCGGCGCTCTGGAGGAGCGACTTCTGCAGCCGCATTAGTCCGGGAGGGGCACTGCAGCTTGGGGCGAGCACCCGGGCTCCCTTGAAACCTGGGGCAAGCCTCGCGCCGGGACCTCAGTCTTCCCATCTGCGGAATGGGGACACGTCCTTACCTCCCTGCAGTTCAGCCTCGCGGGGCGGGGGCAGGGGGGACAGAACAAACGGGCAGGTGCAAGAGACACTCAGATCTTCAAGCACGCCAGCAGAAAAATGAAGGATGATGTGCTAGTGAGGTCATCCTGAGAATCACGGAGGCGCGTTCTAGGTGGAGGAAAGTGCCCGTGCAAAGGCCGAGAGGCCGCAGAGCCTGGCCGGTTGGGGGAAAGGAAGAAGGCGGGCGGAGCGGCCCGGGAGCTGGACGGGGCGACCCGGGCGCGCGGGACCCCGAAACGGGGGGTCCGCGGGGAGGCTGGGGGGGGTTCGAGGGAACTTCCTGCCTCGGGCGAGGTCAAAACAGCCTTGACCAGGGTGTTGGCCGCACGGATAAACGGAGTTGTGCATTTTGTTCTAGGAATTCTACCTCAAAAGCAAAAGTGAGCTGAGAAAGTCGTCCTTCTACGGCGCGGGCGGGTACGCGGCTTGGAGCATGCGGGGCATCCCCGGGGAGTGGCGGTGTGCGAGCACCGGCAGTCTCGAGGGCTGAGGGGAACGGTGCCGCCCACAGCCCGAGCGGAGGCTGACGGCGCCGGCCCCCCACCCGGGTCGTCAGGGGCAACCCTGGAGCTGCGCCCCCGCCCCGCCCTGCGCGTAGAGGCCAGGTGGCGGTTGGGGCGCGACCAGCCCGTTTGATTTCCCGCGGCCGGTGGAGAGGGGCGGAGGGGGAGGGGAAAGGGGCCGTCGGCCAATAGGCTGGGCTGGCGGCGGTCATGTGACGGCCGCGGGGCGGGGCTCAGGTGTACTTACGGGGCGGTGAGACCTGGCCTCGGCCTCCGCGCGAAGTCCGGGAGGCGTGGCCGGCGTGCGGGCTGGGAGCTGCTCCTCTCCGATTGGCCTGTGGCCGGGAGGCGGGGCCTGCGCGCGCCGCAGCTGCGGGCTGCGATTGGCCTCGGTCCGGGGCCCGCTGCCGGCGTGCGGGCGAGGCTCGGGGCGCGAGGACCGAGCCGGGCGGCGGGTTCACGAGCCGGGGGGAGGGGCCGGGGCGGTGGCGGCGGCGGAGGCGGAGGAGGTGGCGGCGGCGGGGGCCGGTACCGGACCCGGCGGGATGAGCGAGGCGGAGGCGGCAGCGGTGGCGACAGCGGCCCCCGCGGCGACGGTGCCCGCGACGGCGGCAGGGGTGGTAGCGGTGGTGGTACCGGTGCCCGCGGGGGAGCCACAGAAAGCAGGCGGCGGGGCGGGCGGCGGCGGGGTCGGAGCCGCCTCGGGCCCCGCTGCCGGGACCCCCCTCGGCGCCGGGTCCCCGCACCCCTGGCAACCCGGCGACGGCAGCGTCGGGGACTCCCGCGCCCCCGGCCCGGAGTCAGGCGGACAAGCCGGTGCTGGGTGAGGGGCGGGCGCGTGCCAGAGCGGCTCTATGGGGTCGACGGGCTGGGGGAGGGGCATCGCGGAACCCACGCGGTCCCGAGAGCCGAAGGCCGGCCTGGCCCGAGGCTCAAAGGACTCGCTGGGCTGAGGGCAGCTGACCCAAGTGAGTTCGCCTGGTGGGAAATCCCGCCTCGCCTTCGCTGTTGGGAGGGCGTGGTGGGCAGGTCCTGCTGGGGCCTTGGGCACAGCCCCACGGCAGGAGACTCGGGCCTAGGGAAGCAGGTGCACTGGGAACCCTTACATTGGGAGGGCAGGACTTGGTGGGCCCGGTGAGTGCCCGGTTCTAGGTGAAGGGCCTGGATTTGTAGCCCACGATGAACGTGACTTAAAGTTGGAAGTGTCTTGAAAGCCTGAGCCCCGCTGTGTGGGCGCTTCCATTTGGTGGACCTGGGATCAGAAAGAATGCCTTGAAGCTACTGGGTGAAACCGGTGGCTTGAAGTGATGCTTAATAGGTAAAGGGAGGTAGATTGCATTTGGAGTGTCTCCAAACTGAGCCCAACTCCATCTCTTCCCCCCCATCTTACTGCCCCCACTGCATCCCTGCCTGGCAGCAATCCAAGTCCTGGGCACTGTCAAATGGTTCAACGTCCGGAATGGTTACGGATTCATCAACAGGTATCTGAGAAACCTGGGGAGGGGGTGGAAGGGGTGTCTTCCAAACTGGCCTGTGGGACTGGACACCCTCCCGACCTCCTCTCTCTCCCCCTGCTGAGGCACAGGGTTGCAACGTCCAGCTGATGCTGATTGAAAGGCTTTAGCCGCTGCGCAAATGCGGGCAAGATGAAGCTCCCGCGCTTCTGCTTCTCCGAGGGCAGGAGAGAGTTAATCTCGGAACTTAGCAAACCTGGCTCTGAGCGGCCCAGCTTGTCTGTCTCACCCTGTGGGTTTAGTTTGCTTGGCTTGGGGGCAGAATGTACCTGCTATCTGCGCCTCAGGGCTCGGGGCTGAAATCCTCACTCATTTCCTGTTTCGGGCAGCTGGAGGAGCACTCCCCTGACTCATCTCCCTTAGAGGGCTGCTGGCTCATTTGAATCCCCCCACCTGACCCTGGCAGGACGGAGGCTAAGGGGGGGCAGGCTGGGGAAGGAAGCCAGCCCCGGCAGAGGCTGCTGCCTTCCTTCAGCTGGACAGCCCCAACCCTGCCGCTACTGGGGAGAGGAGCCAGGTCTCCCCCAGTGGGCCCTTCCCCAGCCTGGGCACCCTGCCCAGCCCAGCCCTCCTGGGAGGCCCCAGTTCCCTCTTAGCAGGCTGACCTTTGTGCAGATCCAAGTGCTTTAGAGCGAGAACATTTGATCTAGGGAAGGGTCCCTCTCTAATTCTGGAAACCGAGGGCTCCTGGGAAGTTCTGAAGGAAAATCTCTCCATTCTCCCCTCCCAGCCATGGGGTGCTAGGATAAACTGGGGTAATAGGCAAGTCGTGATCGAGAATGGTGGAATATTATCTTCTTTCTCACCCTTGGTCCCTTGGTATATTGAGCGGGGTCCTGCCTCTGGGGTTCCCCTCTGGGCTGAGGGTGAGAACAAAGTCTTGGGGATGTTTCCAGCAGGTTCTAGACACATTGTCCCCTTCTCAAGCTCGTTCTACACCTCTCTCCTGTCCGCACTTTCTCCCTTCTTCTAGACTAGAAGGGAAGACATGGAGAGGAATTTTCCAGCCATGATAGGGGCTGGGGCAGGGGTGTTGGCCAGGGATAGTTACACTCAGCACTGCCAGGTTCTAAGGTGCCCCTGGGGCAGAGAGGTGAGTCCTCAGCAGGTAAAGCGCTGGCCCAGCGTCTTCAAGGTGACTTTGCCTTCTCCCCTCCGCCCTAAGGAAGCTCAGGGCTTTCACTGAGGTTTTCGCTATACTTCTCTTTATACCAACTTCTGGCTCTTGTCTCTGCCTGGGCCCCGTCTCCAGCCTCCCCCCCCCCACCCCCCGCCAGGAGCCAGGGGAGGCCAGTAAGGAGGGGCCTGCTGCTTTTAGGCTTGGGCAGCTGGGGAGGCCTCACCAAGGTCCCCCCTAACAACCCTTCCTGTTCTGCAGGAATGACACCAAGGAGGATGTCTTTGTTCACCAGGTAAGAGCTGGGGGGAGGAGAGTGGGGGAGAACCACCCTCTCTCGGAAGGCCTTTGCCATCAGCCTCGCAGCAGCGACATGCAGCCTTTCCCCCGCTTCCCCCCCCCACAACCGCGTGTCCGCCGGGCGATGGTCCCGCCTCCCCCTCGCCTCAGGTGCCCATATCAGCCGCATTGGCCGCACGTGTGCCACGCTGTCTGCGTGAGAAGTGAGCTTGTTGCCCCCCGGCCCTGGAGTGCTCACGCCCTCCGTCAGGACCTGCTAACACGAGAACGAGGCCTAGGCCGTGTTCTGAGGGAGAGGGCGCAGGCTAGGGACGCGTGGGTGCATGGTTCTCAAAGCGTGGTCCCCGCAGCAGCAGCATCCCCTGCCCTGCCCACTCCGGCCCCACCCCAGAGCTGCTGAGGCAGTGAGGCTGGGGGAGGCCCGGGCCTCGAGCGAGCCTCGCAGGTGATGCCGCTGCCTCGGGCAGGAGCTTCCAGGCCAGCCCCGCAGAGCCGTCCGCCCACGCTGCCGCTTAGCGCGCCTCTGCGCTTGGGTCTGCTTGCAGGCCTGCTTGCGGCCTCCCCTTGGGAAGCCCCTGAGGGGTAAAGGGAGGAGGGAGAGCGTCCCAGGGACAGGCCGAGGGCACAGGCGCGGGGAGACGGCTGCTTTGGGCTGCTTTGCGGCTTCTCCCCCACTGAACTTGGCCTGCGGCCGCGCTCCGCCCTCCGGCCGGGCCACACGGATGACTGACGGTGAACACAACGAAATGGGGGTGGCGCACCCAGCAGGGGTGAGGGAGACCCCGGGCTTGCCGCCCTCACCTTTCTCGTGGCCTTTCCCCTGCCAGACGGCCATTAAAAGGAACAACCCCAGGAAGTTCTTGCGCAGCGTCGGAGACGGGGAGACAGTGGAGTTCGATGTCGTGGAGGGAGAGAAGGTTCGCGCTGCTGCGGGGCAGGGGCGGCTGGGCTGGGGGAGGGAGGTCCCCATTTCTGCGGGCCAGTTAGCCCAGGCCAGGGGAACGGGGCCACGCTCTCCCGAGGAGCACTGCTCGGCCTTCGCCACTCTGGCGTCCTACAGACGGCGTCCCTCTCGTCCCTTGACAACATCCGGGCCCTTCCAGTCTGTACTCCACGTGTCCCCAGTCCACCCTCCTCCTCCCCCACCTTCTCCCCCCGCAAGAGGCTCCAGTAGCAGCTACTCTGGAAGGGCAAGTTACAGAGGGGGCCCTCCCAGAAGGGTCCACACGCAGGCCCAGGCCCCTGGGGGAGGGCAGGAAACGCAGCAGTGGAGGAGCTGCAGCAAGCTGGGGGGGGGGGGGGGTTAGCTGGCAGAAGGGGAAGCAGGTTTGGGAACGTGGGGCATGCAGGCGGAGTGAGCTCACTGCCCCCCTCCCCTCCAGGGTGCGGAAGCCGCTAACGTAACCGGGCCCGGCGGCGTGCCGGTGAAGGGCAGCCGCTACGCCCCCAACCGACGCAGGTTCCGTAGGTTCACCCCCCGGCCTCGTCCAGCTGCCCCGCCACCCATGGTGGCACAGGCGCCATCAGGCGGGACGGAAGCGGGCAGCGAAGGGGAGCGAGCCGAGGACTCTGGGCAGAGGCCCAGGCGGCGGCGCCCACCTCCCTTCTTCTACCGACGGCGCTTTGTGCGAGGCCCAAGGCCGCCCAACCAGCAGCAGCCTATAGAGGTGGGGGTCCTAGGCTCGTGGAAGCTGCTGCCACATCCTGGGAAGGGAGGGGGCGCCGGTGAGGACAGAGTTCTCCAAGTCTCCGGAGGAAGTGGAGGAAGGCTGGGAAGGGCCCCCAATGCTGGGGTCCTGGGCGGCAGGTGGTCCCCCTGCTCCCCCAGGCCTTTGTGTGTTCCTAGGGCACCGACGGGGTAGAGCCCAAAGAGACAGCCCCATTGGAGGGGGACCAACAGGGAGACGAGCGCGTCCCCCCTCCCAGATTCCGGCCTCGGTACCGAAGGTAAAACTCCCTTTCTGGGGCTGTCTTCCCCTTGCTGTCCAGTATGGGGGGGGGGGGGGAAGAGTGAGTCTAAGAGGAGCCTGAGGCTAGTGACAAGGAGGGCAGGGCAGCTGAGTGATGCCCAGAGCGGTGGGAAACAGGCTGGACCCTCTCTGCTGGGGGAGCCCTGGGAGGGAGGGAGACGGAACACACAGGCTCCCTGCCCCCTCCAGGGTCCCCCACTTGTCTCCCCAGGCCTTTCCGCCCCAGGCCACCCCAGCAGCCTACCACAGAAGGTGGGGATGGAGAGACCAAGCCCAGCCAAGGCCCCACTGATGGTTCCCGGCCTGAGCCCCAGCGCCCACGAAACCGCCCGTACTTCCAGCGGCGGCGGCAGCAGCCCCCCGGACCCAGGCAGCTCACAGCCCCGGAGGTGAGGACATGGGCTGCTTGGTGGGGGGCAAGGGGGGTAAGAGAAAAGGCCCCAGCCTGTTTCCCTTTCCTTCCCTGCTCGCCCCCCACCCAACACCAGGGAGCTTGGGCTGCTGGGTCCACGACCTCCAGCAGGTGCCCCCCCACCCCAGACTCCTCTCTAGCTCTGCTTGGAGCCTCAGCCCCCGCTGGTGGGAGGAATGGGAAGGAAAAAGGTATAAGAACGTTAGAGTTGGGGGGCTCTCAAGAATGAGAGGGTTTCATATGACCACCCCTGTTCTCTCCAGACCTCGGCCCCCATCAACAGTGGGGACCCCCCCACCACCATACTGGAGTGACTCCAACACGAAGGACCCCCAGAGCTACCATCTGGTGAGCGGCTGCGCCCGTGGGCAGTCCGGGAGGGGGAGCGCTGGGGCCTGAGGACGGGTCGCCGGTCACGATTTGTCCCTGTCTTTCTCTCACACAGGTTATCTGCCAGTTTTTCCAACTGCCCTGTACCCCACCCAGCACCCCCTCCCCCCTTCCCATAATTCATGACATCAAAACACCGGCTTTCCCCTTTTCCTTGAGACTCAGGAGGCCCGAAGGAACAGCCTTTTGCTCTCCCTCTCCCTTACCAAGGGCTGAAGGAAGGGCTCCATCCTACTGTTCAGAGGCACCACCTCCCTCCCCTAAATCAGGCTGAGAAGGAACCAGCCAGCTCTTACCTCCTCCTGGTTGTTTTTCTTTCCCACCCCAGTTTATTTTTTGTCTCCCCTCTAGCCCCTACCTCTGAAGCCATTTTATGAACCGTCATGTACCACCTGAGCCTCCAGTAAAAACAAAAACAGGCTTTCCCCATGGTCTTGGTCTTGGTCTCGGCCTCTTTTTTGTGGAGAATGGCTGGGAACTCCCTGCCAAAGGGGGCGGCGGGGCATGTGGGGCAGGGCGGGGTCCTGAGCCCTCCTGCGCCTCTGGAGGTGCTTCCCCCTGTGAGACTCACCCTTCCCATCTGTAACCGGGCTGACCTCTCCCCTGCAGGAATGTTCTGGAAGTGCTGAGGGCAGCGGCTGCCATTGCGGCTACAACTCACTGAGCATTTACTGATCGTGAAAGCAATGACCAGGGGCGCCTGGCTGGCTCAGTGGGTAGAACGTGCCATTCTTGATCTTGGGGTCGTGCGTTCAGGCCCCACGTTCAGTGTAGGGCTTAGTTAAAAAAAAAAAAAAAGGGCAATGACTAGGAGCTTAAGTGGGGGCAGAATGACCACACCCAGAGGATCCTTGGGCCTCGAGCTAAGACAGGGTGGACACAGGGACGCAGAGGGGGACAGGGAGCTGCAGTCCCTGTGCAGCCCATGCCCGGGTGCCTCCATGACAGGACGCGTGTTGCATATGGTAACTTTATGTACGGATCTATCTATCTATATATATATATACATTTAGTACAAGAGACCTTTGGTTTCTTGTCCCTATCCCTTTTGCAAACATATACAAAAATATCTGAAGGCTCCTCCCACCCCGTGTTTACAGGCAGCCTTTCAAACTCCTCTTTCCCTTAGTTGGTCAAAAGCTTGTGGGTAGAACAGCCTTGAGGAAGAGAGAGGAGGCAAGAGCAGCACCCCCCCCCCCCCCCCGCCGGCAGCCTCGGGGAGCAGTCCCTCTCACCACGCATGGGCACGTGGCTCTCTTGCCCTGGAAGTTTGAGCGAGAGAGCTGAGCCTGCCAGCAGAGGTGAGCTTAGGCCTTGGGAGGGTGCGTCCTCTGTCTGGGAGGGGTCAAGACAGGACCCCCTTCACCCAGAGTCTGTGTGGCAAGAATTCACAGAAAGTGCCAGCAAGTGGGAGGAGTCCGAGGTGGCAGGAGCTACTTTTCTTCTTCAATCCTGCTCCCTGCTTCCTTCCACCCACTAAGAAGTCAGCCCCAGGGCCTCTCCTCCCTGCACCCCCCCTTCTCTAGCAAGGAGGGAGAGTATTTGGAACGGAGGCTGGGTGGGGGTGGGGCGGGCTCCGGAGGAGGGAGGGGATGAGCTGGGAGAATGGCCCACCCTGATGGCCACAGCCTAACCACGACACATAAATAATCCAAGAGTCACACGAGGGGAATGAGGGGTGCTCGGAGCACCCTTCCCTCCAGCTTCCCGATTCTGCCAGGACGCAGGGGCTTCACCCTGGAAGCAACGGGGAAGAGAGGGCCAAAGTGCTACAGAGGAGACGAGGGGTCTCCAGGGGGGCGAGAGCACGGCCCTCCCGCCCCTGCCCGGCCCCTCAGTCGTTCTCGTCGGGCCCCAAGTACTCGAGTTCTGTGCTGGGTTTCACCTCCTGCTCTAAGAGAGAGGGCGTCCGGCGGAAGTCGGCCGAGATCTGGTCGAACGTCCGGCCTCGGGTTTCAGGCACTCTTAAGAAGGTGAAGATGAAAAAGCCCAGCAGGAGGACGGCGAACAGAAGGAAGACGTAGGGCCCCATAGCCTCCTGGGACAGATGGAGAAAGAGGTGTTGGGGGGGCTGGGTGGTCTCGGGCAGCCGGGCACTAACGGCCCTGGCAGGTGCTCCTTGGCCGGGCAAGGGAAGCGACTGGGAATGAGCCAAGAAAGGATCGTCTGGGTCCCACCTCCCGTCCTCCGTCTCCCCCTTGCCCGTCCGCAGTGCAGTCGCGCTGCTCAGAGCGGATTCCCAACCACCCGCAGTAGGGACGCGAAGTTCGTCGTTTCACTCTAAGAAAGCCAGGCCACAGCTGGTTTCAAAGGCACCTCTGCTGTTAGCCCACGTACTTGGGCTCCCTTCATTCCTTCGATTGTGGCCGAGCAGGCGGTTTTCAGGGCCCACGTGGTCCACCAAAGTGATCCCCAGACAGCCAAGTGGGCTGGCTGTGACGTGCCCCCCTCTGGCCTACAGGGTGGGAGCCGGGGACGAGACGCGGGCACCTACCGCGACATACTGGAAACCCATGCCGATGATGAAGTTGCACGTCCAGTTGGAGAAGCCAGCCACGGCCATGGCCGCTGGGCGGGGGCCCTGGCCGAACAGCTCGGCCACGATGAACCAGGGGATGGGGCCAGGGCCAATCTCAAAGAACGCCACGAAGCCGAAGATGGCCACGATGGAGACGTAGCTCATGGCGGGGACGCGCTCCTGTGGCCGGCGAGGAGAGACGGGAGTTCAGGTCGTGCAGAGAACTGAAACGCGCCCCTCCCAGCAGCTCACGGAGGAGCCTGGCAGCCCAGGTCAGGCTGGCTGCCCTATTCCTGCCCTGCTCGGGGCACAGGGGAGGTGAATGCCCTCTCGGCTGGTAAGCGGCCCACTCTCTCTTGGTCCTAAAGCGGGTCCCGAGGAATGATTGTGCCTGAGGCTGGACAGGGGCTCTCCTTCCTGGCCGCCAGCCTTGGGCTTGAGCTTCCTCCCAGAGGAAGGGAGGGGTCCCTTGGGAGCACACGGGTGGCCCCGGGGATCATGTCGAGGAGTGGTCCTGCGTGGGCACAGAGCCTCCGGGCCGGGGGGGGGCTCCCACGGGCCGGGCCGCGGCTCCCTTCCCAGTCCCCAGGCCTCACCAGCAGAAGCAGAGCTATGGTCATCAAGATGGCACAGCCACACATTCCCGCCAGGCCCAGGAGGTGCAGCGTCCGGCGCCCAGCCCGCTCGACCAGGAACACCTGCCGCGAGAGTCAGGGCTTGGCGGGGGGCGCCTGCGGCACAGGACGGGGGAGGCACTGGGGGGCTGGGGCGGGGGGGGGGGACGCGAAGCCAACGGTGGGCGCCAGCAGTTACCGAGACCAAGGTGAAGACCGTGTTGACCACTCCAGCTCCTATGGTGGCGTAGGCCGGCTGCCCTACCCCCGCTGTCTCGAAGATGCTGGTTGAATAATAGAAAACCTACAACAGGAGGAGCAGGAAAGGGGCTGGCAGGCACGTCCCTCCCTCCCTGGCAGCCACAGCCCGCTGGACTGACCCCACGTCTGAACACGGGGGCGGGGGGGGCGGGGGCTAGCGGCTCCCTCGGCCCTGCCCCACCCGAGGCCGCCACGCACGTACAGCGTTGATGCCGGACAGCTGCTGGCTCAGCTGCAGCACGACGGCGACGACCAGGGGCTGCCGGTACGTGCGGCTGCCCAGGAGCTGCAGCAGGGACAGCGGCCGCTCCCGCTCCAGATTCCGCTTCTCCTCCTTCAGCTCGGCCAGCGCGCCAGACACATCAGCCCAGCCAGTCAGGCGCTTCAGACCTGGAGGTGACTTGGGTCAGGCCGGAGAGGCGGGGGAGGGGGGCCGGCAGGACAGGTGCTAGCAAGGTGGGGGCGGGGGAAGCTTACTCTTTCTGGCGGGCCCCTCCAGGTTCCGGATGATGTAGAGGTAGCGGGGGCTTTCTGGGCAGAAGGGCAGCAGGATCAGCTGCAGGAGAGCGGGCAGGACGGTGATGCCCAGGAGCAGGGGCCAGAGGGTGGCCGTGCCCAGCATGGACTCCAAGCCCAGCACCTGCGGGAGCAGGGCGGGAAGGAAGGGGGGCAGGCCGTTCAGCGCAGAGCCCCACTCAACCCCCTGCCTAGCCACCCGTAAGGCCAGGCCCAGTCACCTGGGCGATCAGAATGCCAGTGACGATGGCCAGTTGGTTGAGTGTCCCCAAGGCGCCCCGCAGGTGAGTGGGGGCGATCTCCCCCACGTACATGGGCACCAGCCCCGACGTGAGCCCTGGGCGGAGGGAAGAAGAGAGGGCTGAGGGCACAGGGCCCCTCCCACCCCCAAACTCAGGGCTGGTGGAGGAGAGCAGGGCGCTGGGCAGGGCCGTGGTGCCCGTCGCTGGTACCTGAGTAGGCGCCTATGAGGAACCGTCCCAGAATGAGCATTTCGTAGGACGCAGCAGCGTTGGCCAGGCCCATGAGGGCGCCCCCCAGCACCGCCAGGATGTTGTTGACCAGCATTGCCCTCTTCCTGGCAGGCAAAGAGTGGGGCCGAGAGTTAGGGTGCCATGCGGGGGCCGCCTTCCTGCCCCCCCCCACGCTGGCCAGCCAGCCCCATACCTTCCCAGCCACTGAGAGATGATGCCAATGAGGAAGGAGGAGATCATGCCGCCCACAGAAAAGATGGCCACAGAGAGGGCCCAGAGGGTGGTGAGGGTGCCTGGTGGGATGGAGCCGGGTCCCTCAGGCCCCTGCCTCCCCAGCCACGTCTCATTGTAGCTCCGTTCGATCACCTGGGTGGGGGGTGGGGGAGACAGTGGAGGAGTGACCGCCTGCAGAGACTTCCCCCTCCGCTCTCCTCTGCTGTCCCTGTCCCTTGCCCTCCTTGTTCGGACGGCCCACTCTGCCCGCAGCAGGCCCCTCACCTTCTGCGGGGCATTGATGACCCCAATGTTGTAGCCAAACTGCAGGGAGCCAAGCACAGCAGAGAAGACAGCGAGGACCAGGGTCCCAGTGACTCGCTGCTGAGGGAGTTCCCCGTCCTGGGGAGGCAGAAGCAGAGAGGAGGTCACATGGAATCATGATTTCTTTCCTTCGGCCAGGGGCCTGGGCCCAGCCGGAGCCTGAAGATGCTGGGTTCCATCCAACATGTTGGGTGAGGGAAACTGGGCCATATTAGGAATCGAGCGAAGATCTCAGTGTAAACAGGAGCAGGAAGAAGCCACAGTAACCGGGCACAGAGGAGAAACTGGGTGTTTGAGTCCAGCAAGCTGAGAAATGTTTGAGGATCTCAGCCTCACCATTTCTTGGTGACCTTGGGACAGGCTTAGGCCTTAAGACTTGATTCAGATTTGTGTGACCTTGGGCAAGTCACTTCCCAGCTCTGAAGCTAGGTTTCCTCTGGGGTAGGGGCGATAGGAGTGATGTTGCCTCCTTTGCCTACCTGTCCCTGAAAGCGAGAAAATCAAAATCAAATGCTAAGGGGATTCCTGACAGTGCTGGATTTATAAACCGCCAAGTGTCTTATCATCGGCCTCTGTCCTCTTTCCTCCCCTCTGGGGGTGCTCTCAGCGGGTTCCTGGAGGCCCCCAACACGCTCTAGAAGGACGATTCCAAAAAGGACATCGCGGTCATTCCTCCCCGCATATGGCCCTTGGGGTGGCCTTCTCTGTCTCCGCCCCGGCCTTCCCTCCCCCTCTAGGCTCCCCCGCAGGGCGGCGGGGGGCCGTGCCCGGCTTCTGCCTAGGAGAGCCCTGCCCAGGGGATGGGGGCGGGAAGGTGGTGCGAGGGGCGGTGGCGGCCGCTTGCTGGCGGCACAGACTGTCTCCAAGCGGAAACCTGAGCTGGGGGAGGGGGGGCTGACACTCCCCTCAGCCCCTCCACCAACCGTGCGGCCAAAGGAAAGTTCAGCGTCCTGGAGGACGGCCAGAAGTGGGGGTGGGGGGCCCACGAGAGCCTCCGCTCCTCGAAAAACTTCCCGCGAGCCGGGACACACGGACAGTTCCAGGGGGGCAAGACTCGCCTGGATCTGCTTTCTTGGGCTGGATCGGGGGCAGGATGTCCCCCAGATCCGGGCGCGCCCCGCCGCGCCCTGGAGAAAGGGGCGAACCCTGGACTCGAGAAATCCCGGGGTGGCCCGTGCCCCCGAACGGTCCCCCCAGACCCACTCAGCCTCTTGGAAGGATTGGAATCCCACAGTCACGGGTTGTCCAGCCCGGGTATAAATAGCCAGGCCCCCTGCTCCCCCACCCCCTGCGCCTGCGCAGGGTCCGCCCCCTAGCTGACCCCAACCGCGACCCCGGCCCGAGAGAAGCGGGCCCTGTGCCCCCGTCCCGCCCCCACATGCTGAACCCTACTTCCGAGCCGATCTGTTGGAAGCCCGACGGCATCTTGTCTTAGGAACAGGAGGCGCAGGAGCTGCAGTTAACAGGGAGGCGACTGCGGGTCGGCGGCCCCGGCCTGGCGAGCAGAGGGCCCGAGGGCGACGGGCGTCCCGGAGCGAAGTGTAGAGGGCGAGCCTGGCGGGACCCACTGCCGTGAGCCAAGGATCCAGAGAGCGGCAGGGCTCCCGGGGATCTGGCGGAGCCCGGCTGGGGGGAGAGATCCGAAGAGCCCCCGCAGCGCCCACGGCCACGCCCTTCGCAGCACCCATTGGCCAGGAGCCCGCACACCCCAGAAGGCCACGCCCCTCCCTAAGCTTGGGGTTTAGAATCTGGGACCCGGGAGCGGGTTGGCGGGCGAGGCCACGCCTCCCCAGCGAGCCCGGCGAGACACGCCCCGTGGGTGCCTGCGCGCCTGCGGCCGCGAAGTTTGGGGAAAAGGGTCCCGGAACCCAGGAGGCCCCGCCCCACCTCGTGTGGAGAGTCGGTCCAGCAGCCGGGCTTGGGGCTGGGGAAGCGCTGGAAAGTCGGGCGCGGCGGGTTGGGACCGGGGGTCGGGGAGTAGGGGATGCAGCAGGTACGCTGGCCCCGGAGAAAACTCGGGCGGCCTGAGACCGCGCGCGAGCGGGCGCGCAGGGTGGCTGGGGAGCAATGGCCTGGAGTAACCCACCGCGGCTATTTTTAGCTCCCACGTTGGGAGACGCCAAATGTCAGGTCCCGGGTGTCCCGGCCTGTCCCGGGCGGGGGAGGGCAGGGAGATGGAGCCTTAAAGGGTCCGAGACACGCTTCCCACGCGGGGACGGCCCTGGGACACAGGAAGTTCCGTTCCGAGCGCGTTGCGTGTCTGGGCTTGGTGGTCCTCCTTCCGTGCGTCCGTGCTCCGGGCACTGCCTGTCTGGCCCTTCCCCTACACCCGTTCCCCGCACTGGTTCCTGGAGGCGGCCCGAGGGACTGCTGGTCACACCAACCACGCCACCAGCCTGAGGTCCCTGAGCTGCCACGAATGTGCTGGCCGCGTGGACAACTTGGACACGCTCTCCAGAGGCCGCTCCGGGTCTGAACCCCCAGCGAGGAGGGCGCGACCTGAGAGTTGGCGCGTCGGATCCGAGCGCAACGCGCGGCGCTGCAAACCGGCCTCCGAAGCGCGGGGCTGTAGTGCCACCTGCAGGGAGAGCGAGGATCCGCAGCGGATCCGGGCAGCGTCGCCTAAGGCCCACTGACCCCCGCAGGTCCACCTCTGCAAGCCTTCCTTACATCCAACCCTAGGCCGCGTTCTGGAGCCCCGGATCCGAGGATTCAGCTACCGCCCGCGCGGGGCAGCTCACGTGATCCGCATGTCCAAACCTGCTCGTCCTCTTGCCTTCTTTTTTTGTTTGTTTTTTAAGATTTTATTTATTTATTTGACAGAGAGAGACAGCCAGAGAGAGAGGGAACACGAGCAGGGGTAGTGGGAGAGGAAGAAGCAGGCTCCCAGCGGAGCAGGGAGACGGATGCGGGGGCTCGATGCGGGGCTGGATCCCAGGACCCTGGGATCACGCCCTGAGCTGAAGGCAAACACCCAACGACTGAGCCACCCAGGCGCCCCTCTTCCTCCTAACTTCTTCATCCCGTTAGCCACCCTGGGAATCTTGGAGGTCAGGATTCCTCCCGCCTCCACCAACCCGCTCCTCCCCGCCTTTATCCAGTTAGTTACCAGCATGGGTGTGCTGACTTCCCTAACTCACAGTCATCTGGTTTTCTCCTTGTGCTGCTGCCGCATTGGTCCAGACCACCGTTGCCTCCTGCTTCCCTACTTTCCCCTACGTGGAGGGCCGAGTTCAAATTAAAAAAAGTTCAGTCTCATCGCTCCCTCCCCAAAAGTGAGTGGTTCTTTTTTGCCCCCATTTTCAAGTTCGAATCCCTTTCCAGGGCAAGCAAAACCTCCTGCCTTTCTCCTTCCATCTCTGCCTCACCTTCTAGACTTTATCCTCGTGTTCTAGTCAGTACCTAACTCCTTGTACCCGGGACACACCACGCCATCTCTTTCCTGGCTGCTCTGCTGTACCAATCCCTCATTCTGGATCGCCAGGAAACTCCCAGTCACCCTTCAAAAAATGCCCCCCGCCCCGTGAAATTTTGTTGGCTTCCTCCAGGAAAAAAAGAGAGCCACGTGTCCCCGATGCAGATTATCTTCATTTCTCTGTACTTCAACCTTGAGAGTAGAAGGTCACCTTGTTTCCCTCTGTGTCCCCAGCACCCAGCCTCGTGGCGGGCACTCAGCAAATGTGGCGTGAATGAAATGAGGGTCTGGTCCTTATAGCCAAGGGTGTGTGTGTGCAGATCTTGCTGAGTGATGCTTGGCCCATTTGATCAAACCAGTTGCAGCCTTTCCTCAACTCTGCCCTCTACCATGGGGCATTAATCCCTGCAGGCTTGTTTTCCAAGCGCCTGTGACCACCGCCTTCTGGCTGGGTTCAGCCCATGGTAGGTAAGAGATTGACGGGGGGGGGGGGGTGGGCGAGAAAGCCAGGGGACGCCCACAAACACTGCTTCCAGCTCCTACTCCACAGGCCCACTTTGCCTCCAGTTTCTGGAAGGCAACCCTGCTCCCTAGTTCCAGCAATGACGGGGCCCCTCTCTGTGCCTTCTCTGCATTTTGTCTATAGATCAGGGTCTGGGTGCAGAGGATTGAATTAATGACATGTGTTCATTGTGTTCGTTGATCTGTGTCTTATTTTTATTGTAAAAAGGATTCTTTTTTTTGGGTGTCTGGCTGGCTCAGTTGGTGAGTGTGCCTGTCTTGATCTCAGGGTTGTGAGTTCAAACCCCACGCTGGGCATAGAGCTTACTTTTCGTTTAAAAAGGAGGGGGAGGGGTGCCTGGGTGGCTCAGTCTGCCTGCCGCTCAGGGCGTGAGGCTCAGGTCGTGATCCCGGTGTTCTGGGATCGAGCCCCCCACATCAGGCTCCTCCGCTAGGAGCCTGCTTCTTCCTCTCTCACTTCCCCTGCTTGTGTTCCCTCTCTCGCTGGCTGTCTCTATCTCTGCCAAATAAATAAATAAATACAATCTTTTAAAAAAATTAAATAAATAAAATAAAAAATTAAAAAAAGGGGGGGAACCTATTTTTCATTTCTCTACCCATCCCACTTAACCTCCCTCAAAAGGCAGCCATTTCAATGCACTTCGTGGGCTCTTGTAAAACATCAGTCGCTTTTGGGCACCTGGGTTGTTCCGTCGGTAAAGGGTCCGACTCTTGATTTCAGCTCAGGTCATGATCTCAGGGTCGTGAGATCAAGCCCCATGTCAGGCTCCTCGCTCAGCAGGGAGTCTGCTTGGGAATCTCTCTCCTTCTGTCACCTGCCCCCCCCCATGCTCTCTCCCTCTCTCTCTCTGCCCCTCCCCCCTCTTAAATAAACAAATCTTTAAAAAAATCAGTTGTCTTGTGTGCAAACATTTCTAATTCATGTAAATAGCGTCATATATTTTATTCTGGTCCTACTTACTGTAAGCACTGTGTTTTTAAACCTCATCCGTGCTTTGTAATGACCAGATTCGTTGCACGGTACCCCACAGTATCACTCACACCGCGTTTTAGTTGCAATCCCACTGGGTGAGCACCCAGGTCGTCTGCAGTCCCCAGCCGCGACGCAGAATGCGGCAATGCACATTTCCTCCGAGGTTTGTCCTGGGCTCCTATGAGCGGTTCTTTGGCAGATAGATTTCTGCTTCTGCGTATGTCTACAATTATTTCCATCTATCCCCACAAGCGGGATTTCAGAGTCACGGGGCACACTTACACCCAGTTTGACTCCGTACTACCAGCTTGCTCTGAAGAATGGCTGTCCCCGTCTCCACATCCATCAGCAGCACGACACTGTTCCCCTGCCAGTCCAGAGGGTCTGGACTCTAGGCTCACGCTGCCAAAGCGTGAGCCCTGGCTCTGACGCTTACTAACACTGGGGCCTTGGGAAAGTTACCTCAACTCTCTGTGCCTTCTTTACCTTGCCCGTAAAATGAGAAGTTGAATAATTGAACATTCAGACACTGCTGAGAGGACAGCCAACCAAAGAAGGTTTTTTGCCTTTAAAAACAGCTTTATTGGGGTATAACTGACACACAATATACTGGGCATATTTCAAATGTACGATTTGTTAAGTTTTGATAGATGTATACACCCATGAAACCGTCTCCGTCATCAAGACAATGAACATATCCATCACCCCCCGAAGTGTCCTTGTACCTGTTTGTCACCCCTCCCTACCGCCCTTCCACCCACGCCCTGAGCAACCCGTGCTGTCATTGGAGAGCAGTTTGCATTTTCTGGAATTTTATGCAAATGGAAACATACAGAATGTACTCTCTCTCTCTTTTTTTTTTTTTTTTAAGATTTATTTATTTATTTTAGAGAGAGAGATTGAGAGTGCGCCAGAGCGCGCACACCTGCGAGCGTGAGCAGGGGGAGGGGCAGAGGGAAAGAGAGAAACCCAAGCAGAGCCCCCGCTGAAGGTGGAGGCCGACGGGGGACTCAATCCCATGAACCTCAGATCATGACCCAAGCCGATACCAAGAGGGAGCTGCTCAACCCACTGAGCCATCCGGGCGCCCCCGGAAGGAGCTCTTTTTGTTGGGCTTCTTTCACTTTACATAATTCGTCTATGTTGCTGTATGCATCAAGAGTTCATTCCTTTTTATTGTTGAAAAATATTGATTCGATTATCGGAGCTGATCAGTTTCATTATCTATTCACCTGTTGATGGGCATTTGGACTATTGCCAGTTCTAGGGTATTAGGAATAAAACTTCCGGGAACATTCATGTACAAGTCTTTCTATGGACGCTGTTCTTGCATTTCTCTTGGAAAACACCTAGGAGCAGAACAGCTGGATTATATTACAGATGGATCTGTAACTTCGGATGAAACTCTTTTCCTGCTTGGTTGTACCATTTTACGTTCCCATCAGCAATGTGTGAGACTTCAGTCTCTCCACACCGTCACAACAATTAGGATGGTCAGCCCTTTAAACTCTGGAATGTGGCACCTGGGTGGCTCCGTTGGTTAAGCGTTCAGGTCTTGATCTCACGGTCGTGAGTTCAAGCCCCGTGTTGGGCTCTCTGCTCAGGGCGTAGCCTGCTTCTGCCTCTCTTGCTTCCCTGCTTGTACTCTCTGTCTCTCTCTGTCAAATAAATAAAATCTTAAAAAAAAAAAAAAAAGAGCATGGACTGTTTCTCTATTTATCCAAGTCATCTACGTCCTTTATTAAAAATAAACTTTTTTTCCTACTGAGGTCTTGTGAGTACTTAATTCCTAGATACTTTCTAGTTTTTGTCACTGAGGCAAATTGAACATTATTTTATATTACATTTTCTTTTTCCTTTGTTTATATTGCATTTTTCTAATTGGTTATTACTGGTATAGTAATTATTATTATTATTTCTGGATGTTGTACACAGCAGCCTTGCTGAACGCCTTGCCTGTCCTCATAGTGTCTCTTAATTCTATTCGCTTTTCCAAGTAGACAAAGATATCATCTGCAAATCAGTGTTATTTTGTCCCGTTGAGTCATTGTACTACTTATTTATTTCCTTGTATTATTGATCAGACTTCCGGGACTTTGTCCAAACAAAAGGGATAACAGTGAGCTTCTTTGTCCTTTTCCCAAAAATAAAAGAGATGAGCCTAATACTTCTTCATTAGGTATAAGAATTTCCTTTCTAATCTTCGCTTGCTTATCATAAGTTCTTATCATAAGTAGGTGTTGAAACTTATCAAATATTTTTGAAAATTATCCATCGACGTAACCACAGAGTTTTATCTCTTTGGTCAATTAATGTGCTGGATTAAAGGGATGGATTTTCTAATATTGGAGCTCTTGGATTCCTGCGAGAACCTGTCCTTGTTTGTGATGACTCTTTATTATTATGTTTTCAAGTTTTATTTATTTAAGTAATCTCTGCACCCAACAGGGGACTCGAACTCACAACCCTGAGATCAAGAGTGACATGCTCTATTGACTGAGCCAGCCAGGTGCCCCAGTATTTCTCTTATATTATTCTTCATTGATTGCGGAGCCAAGAGTACCCTGGCCTTATAAGGTGAGCTGCTCACCTTTTCACTCCTTCTCCCGATCTGGATCTCAAACATGCACTCTGGGCTGAGCCATGGCGAATGATCTGCCCCAGCTTCCTCTTTCCTAAACAGGCAAAATATTAGCACTCTTGTTTTGTAGATGAGACGACTGAGAGCCAAGAATAAATTCCTGGGTGAGATGGAGTTGAAACCTGTGATATTTTGTCTGCCTTGGGTCTACAGCTTCTAGGTCAAATCAGTAAAATAATCATCAGCGACCAGTATAACAGTTAGTTATGCATTAACGATGGATACTATTAAAATAATATCGCAAGTTTCCGAAGTTCACTTACTCATCAGTTTTTCGGAGCTGGAACGCATTTTTCCATAGAAACAAACAAGTAGGCTGGTTTTCCATGCCTGATTGCTTCCCTTGTCCCTTCGCCCCTCACCCCCCATGCTGTGGTGTATATCCCCTCAACGAACCCAGGCTTCCAGCCAGACCTGGTCTTTCAAACTCTGAACCAGACATCTATCATCATCTCTATATGACAAGCCTCTTCTCTGAAGGCTCCTTTCCTGGACCTTCCTTGGAGGACATCCTTCCCCAGCAGGTTTCTTAATAGAGGCTGATTTTTGGTCTCATTTCACATGCTTCAGGGTCCGGAACTGGGGGTATCCCCCGCTCCCCAGGCTAGACCACGATTCTTCCCTTGTCCTTCAAAATCCTGTGCTCCTTGGAAATTCACGTCTGGAAGTGCATCACCCACCACTTCTCATGGTTGCTAGGGTCTTCCCGCCTGGCCTCTCGCCGCAGGCCCTGAACGTCCCCCCCCGCCCCCCGCCCCCGCCCCGGCTCATCATCTTCCCCATCTTCTCTTCCCATCCTCACTGTTGTCAACGTCAACATCAGTCAGGCTCCACCTGGACGTGTCCTCTCAACCCTCATCTCTGGTGAGCTTTCTCTTCGGCCCGTCCTCAGGCCCCTACGCTAGGCATTGTCGTTTCCAAAGCAGACTCCCCCAGTTTACTGAATTCAAGCCTCCCTCCTCTGACAATCACCGCCCAGCCTGCCAGCTCATGGTCTCATGTATCCCACTCCCTTCGCTTCATGGAGACCTCTAAACCATCAACCCTCTCTGTTTCTCACTACCCGCCACCCCCCCCCCTTTTTTAAAGATTTAATTCATTTATTTGACAGAGAGAGAGAGCAGAAGCAGGAGAAGAGGCAGAGAGAGAGGGAGAAACAGGCTGCCACTGAGCAGGGAGCCTGACGTGGGACTTGATCCCAGGACCCTGGGATCATGACCTGAGCTAGAGACAGAGGCTTGACCAACTGAGCCCCCGAGGCACACCTCCACCAACCCTTCTTATGTTTACTTTCCTTCTTACCCAATTTTTATCTGCCATCCAACATATGAAACACTCTCATGCAAATAACCTTAAAATCCTTCTCTCTCTGTAGCAAAATCCCAATCCCGGTTAAGTCCAACGATCCATCCCCTTGCTCCTCGTACCCAACTGTTCACTTGAAGGCTAATAGACCAAAACATCCACACTGATGTTGACTGGTCACACTTGAAATTAGAGGCTCTTACCTGGGACCCATTTTGCCCCTCCCCTCATGTCTGGAGCCATTTTGGACGGTCACACTGGGGCTCAGAAGAGGGTTCTACTGGCATCTCACCGATGGAAGTCAACGATACTGCCAACCGTCCTATAAAGCACAGGGCAGTCAACTCCGACGAAGAATTATCTGGCCCCAAAGGTCAACGGCGCTAAGGGTGCTCATCGCATTGCCCCATTTTATTGCCTTTACAACACGCACCATTTTGCTTTTGTCTCTGTGGTCTGCGTCCTCCCTCTAGAAGCTGAGTGACAAGACCGCAGTGTCCTCATCTGTCCCGTTACAGCTGTGTCTCCGGCGTCGAGCGTGGGGCCTGGTGCGTTATACAGGCACGCAGGAAATATCTGTTGAACACGTGGATGAAAAATATCGTTCATTTGTAGTTTCTTCATGCGTTCCTCAAATATTTATTAGCGATAAACCCGGACCGTCTACAGTGGGAGCCTGACATTGAATAAATAACCATGCAGAGTAAATAGTTTGACACCGTGATAAGAACTTTGTAAGTGAAACCTCAAGCAGCCATGAGTGAGAGAGCTTCCAGCTGGCGATATGGGGCGGGGGGGTCAGGTCAGGCTTCCCCGGGAGAGGTGCTATTTGAGCTGATGGCTGAGGGACCATTTGGTTAGTTGGGTAGAGGAAGGCGGGTGGGGGTGCACGGAGGACAGCATCCAGGCATAGGGAACAGAGTGTGTGAAGGGCACTGTGGTGGGAAGGGAAGTGGTGCACGTCAGGAGCAGAGAGAAGGCCAGTGTGACTGAGGGGTCGCCCCGTAAGCCAGGATAGGGCATCTATTTGCCAGAGAGAGAGAGAGAGCGCAAACAGGGGGAGCAGCAGAGACAGAGGGAGAAGCAGACTCCCCCGCTGAGCAGGGAGCCCGATGCTGGGACTGAATCCCAGGACCCTGAGATCATGACCTGAGCCAAAGGCAGACGCTTCACCGACTGAGCCACCCAGGCGCCCCTGGAAGATTTTAAGGATTTTAAACAGAAACTAACAAGACCTAAGCTTGAAACGAACAAGCAAAAGTTCACTTCCGGAGAATGGGTTTTAGAGGGACAAGCGGGCAAGCAGAGCCGTGCGTTTGGGGGCAGTCGTGGTGTGCAGGCAGGGGGGTCAGTCGGCCTGAGGTAGCGGCAGTGAGCCTGGAGACAAGCTGGAGTAACGAGGAACATAACATTCTGAAGCTGGAAAGCTCCTTAAAAAAACGAACAAACAAAAAAACAGCTCACCATTAATAAAAAAAGTAGAAAAATAAAAACGAATAACAAATAATTCATTAAAGTCTGCATTTTATAGAAGAGCAGGGTAATTAGCTTAGTGCCGGAGCCCTTTAATATTTCTACTGCATAAAAGGAGAGCGTTACAGAGAAATGGTTGAGAGGGGGAAGAAAAACGGGAAATGGGAGAGAGTTGAGGGGAAAGGGGAGAGAAATGGAGAGGAAGATGGGAAGGTGTGAGTAGGAGACCAGGGGCGGGGGGGGGGGGTCGGAAGGACTCTGGGCGAGGGGACAGGGAGGCGGCAGCGCTGGGCTCCTGGGCAGAGAAGGGGCTCGAAGGTAGACTCGGAGGGAGGGGCGCGGACTGGGACGTGGAAAAGGCAGGAAGGGGAGAAGACGCGAGGTGAGGGGGGGGATGAGTGAACGGAGACGCTTGAAGAGATGTCTGCAGGGAGGCCCAGGGCCAACAGTCTCGGAAGAGTGAGAGCAGAAGCCCGAGGGCCACGTGGGAGTCTGAGGACTGACCCCAAGGCCACCGGGGAGCTGGACATGAAGGAGGACGGCGCCGCCAGAAGGGGAAGGCGCACAGGGTCAGGTTCGGGCTCAGAAGGAAGGAAAAGGAAATGTGTGCATGGCTGCAGGGACCGGGAAGTGAGAAAGTAGAGGACAGGTCTGGAAAGATTCCAAGGGAGGGGAATGACAGGTGTGTCCAGGAATCGAGAGAGGCTTTACCTTGCTCCCCACCTTCTGCTGACTTCTGGCCTCAGTGTTTTTGCCCCTTTGCTAGGAAGGAGGCTTGAGGCGGGTGGGGGGGATAGGTGATGGCCGGGAGGTGGGGTGCGAAGGGCCCAGGCACTAAGTTATGTCAGGGATAGGGACTGGAATGGGGAGCCAGGAAGATGGGGGTGTTTGGGGCACGATGCCTGGAAGCCAGGTGTCAGTTGGAGGGCAGTATAGGAGGGGGCGGACAGTGGCTTCAGGGCAGTGGCTCTGGGAATGGAGACTCCGAGGACACTGCCTAAGTGCGGGAGTTCTGAGGGACTGGAGCTAGGGTTCCTGAAGCTGGGGACGGTTAGGATAGCTAACTGAAAAAAAAAGGGCAGAGGGTGGGGGCGAAAGTAGGGCGGGACAAAGAGCGCCTGGAGGAGAAACCAAGAGTCCTTGCGGGGGGGAGGGGTGAGAAGGCGGAGAAAAGGGGCCCCGGGCGTCCCCCAGCTCTGGTTCCGCAGTATGGGCGGCGCACCTGCTGGGGACAGGTGAGGGGCATCCTGGTGCCCGAGGGAAGTCCAGTCTAGAGGGGCTGACTCTGAGCTTGGAACTCTGGAGAAGCCTCCACCTCTTCCCGCCCCTCCCCCCCCCCCGCAGTCCCAGCCCGGCAAGAGAAGGGGCGTGACCCTGGCGCTCAGGTTTCTTCCTCTTCACCTGGGGCAGGAGGGGTGAGGGCCAGGACTTCCGGCTCAGGTGAGTGTCCCTTCGGTGACGTCAGGTCACTCTCGGCCGCCCCTCCGGTCCGTCCCGCCCCGCGCTCCCGGTGCCCGCGGGGGCGCGCCCCTGACGCCCTACATATACCCAGGAGCGACGCACCTGTCCGCCCGCACCTGCCCGCTCACGGCTGTGCAGCCTCTCCCTCGCACAGCAGCCTTGGGCCGACAGCCCGGGGTACTTTGGGGACCTCGAAGCGCCAGGACCGCGCGCACACTGCCCCTCCGCCTTTTGTTTGGGTCGGGTCGCCGGGAGCGCCGGAGGGGACCGCCTGGACTTCGTCGATCGCTTTTTCGACCATCAGTGCTCGGGCGGAGCCTGTTCCTTGAGCTGTGAAGACCCTCGCCCCGCCGGAAGGATCGATTTGTGTTTTCTTGGGTGATAAAAAGATTTGGAATCACCTGACCCAAAAACTTATCTTTGGGTGACTTAAGACGCCACTGCAAATTGTGTTTTTGTGGGGCTGACCCCCCAAGCTTTGTTTTGCCGCAGGGTCGCCCGCCCGGCGTCCCCAGCCTTCTCTGAGCGCAGACATGGCCAATTCGGGCCTGCAGCTCCTGGGCTTCGCCCTGGCTCTGCTGGGCTGGGTGGGCCTGGTGGCGTGCACCGCCATCCCGCAGTGGCAAATGAGCTCGTACGCGGGCGACAACATCATCACGGCCCAGGCCATGTACAAGGGGCTGTGGATGGAATGCATCACGCAGAGCACGGGCCTGATGAGCTGCAAATCGTACGACTCGGTGCTCGCCCTGTCGGGTAAGGCCGCGGGGTCGACGGGGCGGACGCGCCCGGGGCTGTGCGCGCGGGGCGCGGGGCGGGGAGCGGGGCAGGGCGCCAGGCCCCAGGGCCCGACGCTCGGGGTTGCCGGGGAGCAGGCGGGGAGGAGGAAGCGGAAGCGGCCGGGCAGGGGTGCGGGGAGGGCCGCAGGCCCGGGTTCCAGCGGCTGTACGTCGGCCCGTGCCCCGGCCAGCTGCCCCCCCTCCCCGCCCCGGCGCCCGGCGGCCCAACCCCCTCCAGATCTCCTCCCGCGCGGGCCCGCGCAGGTGGCGGCCTCGGTCTCCCGCCCTTTTCTCCCGGACAAAAGGCGGCCCGGGGCGGAGGGCGCGGGGTCGGCCGAGGAGCTGTGCGCTCCGTCAGACGTGGGCCGCCGCCTGCGGCCTGTAATCTTATCGGCCGATTAGCCGAAGCCACAAACCCGGTGGCCACGATAGCGGGGTCAGCGCTCGGCCGCGGGCCGGACCGTGCGGCCCGCGCGGGGACTCCGGCCGCCGCCTCCGCTCCCCTCCGCGGGCCCCGTTCCCTCCCCCCCCCCCCCCCCCGGGGCAGTTTCATCGAAACCCTTGCGCCCCGGGCGGGTCCCAGGGCCGAGAGAGGGCGGGGCGGGGCGGGAAGGCCGGGAAGCCGGGAGGGGCAGGATCCACCCGCTCCATCCGGGGCTCGGACACAGAAGGGGCCCCAGGCCAGAGGCCGGCGGCGATCCCAAGGCCCGAGCCGTCCGCACGTCCAGCAATGAGGGCGTCCTTCCCGCTTCCCCGCAGCGGCCCTGCAGGCCACCCGAGCCCTGATGGTGGTATCCCTGGTGCTGGGCTTCCTGGCCATGTTCGTGGCCACCATGGGCATGAAGTGCACGAACTGTGGGGGAGACGACAAAGTGAAAAAGGCCCGGATAGCCATGACCGGAGGTATCATTTTCATCGTGTCAGGTGAGCTCTCCCCCTGCATCCGGGAGTGAAGGTGTGCAAGGTGCTGGTTTGGGGTCTCCTAATACAGCCGAGCCATCCTCTCTCCAGGTCTTGCTGCCTTGGTAGCTTGTTCTTGGTACGGCCACCAGATTGTCACAGATTTCTATAGCGCGCTGGTCCCCATGAATCTTAAGTAAGTATGGGAGCCCTGCCTCCTGAGGGGACGACAGGTCTGAATTTCTGGTGTCAGGAAGGAGGATTTCTGATCCTAACCCCCTCTCTTCGTAGGTACGAGTTTGGTCCTGCCATCTTCATTGGCTGGGCAGGGTCTGCTCTGGTCATCCTGGGAGGTGCCCTGCTCTCTTGCTCCTGTCCTGGGAGTGAGGGCAAAACTGGGTACCGCGCACCCCGCTCCTACCCTAAGCCCAACTCCGCCAAGGAGTACGTGTGAGCTGGAACCCCTTGCCCCAGCCTGGCAGCCTCTGGTGTGCCCAGGTACCGGAAATGACCCGGGGCAGATCTCAGCCCGTGGGCGGGGTACAGAGCAGAAGCCTTGTCACCCCAGCCAGTGCAACATGTACAGTTCCACGGGGGGGGGGGGGGGACAAAAAGAGGGGGGTTGGGTGTGCTTTTTGTACAGTAATAAAAAAGTATGTTTTGGAAAGTAGGCTTTTTTTTTTTCCCTTCTGGGCCTCTGCTTTCTTCCAACCCAAATCCTCGCAGGAAACCTGGAACCTTTAAATGCACCTGCTCCAGCTTAAAACAGGACACTGAGCACCAGTGGTGTGCAAGGCTCTCCCTGTGGCACCACCATTCCTTGTCATTCAGGCCCCAACACCGACTACTGACTCTGAAAGACTCCGGTGCTTGGTTTCCCTCACCTCTTCCCATTCTTCAGTCCCTTCCACTCCAACTCTTGCTTAAATAGCTACCAAAGTTCCTTTCAGTAGAAAAATAAAGACTTTATTAGGCAGAGAGGGGAGAGGTTCCTGTTCTTTTCAACTTCCCCTAATGCCCCTTGCCCATTTTTTGTCCAGATGGAAGTTACTCTCTGACTCACGACCTGGGGGTGACAACAAAGATGGGGGCAGGGACAGGGCAAGGCCAATGCAAACAATGAGAGGACGGTTATGGGTCCAAGGTCTTTCTCCTCCCTTCCAATTCCGGGCCAGTCAAACATCCAGGTCATCATCTGGGTCTTCCTGGTCCAGGTCATCATATGCGTCGGGCTCATAGAAGATGTGGCTGGTGGCCTGGCTGGGCCCAGCACGCAGTAGAGCCTGCTGTCTGAGGAGGGAGAAGGGGAGAGTTGGTGCTGGTGAAGGGGGGTAAGGGGTCATATCTGCATACTCTCTTCCTGGTGACGGACTCCCTCGTCTTTGCCCCTCCAGGTCTTCTTGGTCCGAGTCTCTTTCTCTGGCCTCCCTGTTTATTTGGTTCTGACGCACCACTTGGTCCTGGGATAGAACTTTTAAACTGCTCTCCTGATGACACCTCACATTTTTAACAGCTCGAGGGCAAGGATCCTGCCACAGTCTTGCTTCACCCACCCACACACTGCGCAGACAACAACAGACATATGCTGAAGCTGTTATTAACCTGCCACACCCATCTCGCTTCCTGTCCTCCCAGCGCTGTTGCTGGAGGTCGGCAGGGCCACTTCCCCAGGGTCTGGGCTGGTTCATCTCAGAGCCAGATTGCTCTGTGACCCAAGGTTCTACTGGAGAGAAAAGAGACATAAAGGCCCTTTTGCCTTGTTGGGAGTATGAGTGGATAGAGAACCACTCCCCAGACTTGTCTCTGGAGGTGGACTTCAGCCCCTATAAAGTCTGGGAGGTTAACCAATAACCCGCTATCACTCCCGTCCCAGCCCCAGACGCTGGGTTCTACTCAGGAACCCAGGCAGTTAGCCCCCAGCCGTACTTTTCAGAGCTGAACTGGAAGGGCAGTGTCAGGCTGTCTTTGGCTTCTCGCTCTTTCTTGGACAGGTGAAGGTTAAAGGTCACATGAGCTGTGGGGTCCACCTGGAGATACAAAGGATGCTGCCACTTCGCCTCATGGCTGGAGGCCTTGACCCCGCCCCCTCCCTTGTTCTGGCCCTGGCACCCTTAGATACCGGGGCTGTGTGAGGATGTGCGTGGGGCTGGGACTCTCGTGGGGGTCCCCCTTGGAGATCCAGGCTGAAGTCAGGCAGGATGGAGAACCGTTGGGTCTGCGGAGAAGAAAGAGTATGAACAAAAAGGCGTTTCCCATCTTACGGAGCAAACCAGGGAGAACTTGGACCTAAAAGCCCCGGCCCCTGAGCATCCCTCCTCAGCCCTCCTTCAAACCTCTCCCTTGGGGTTCGTTCCTTCTCCCCCAGGAACCACTCCCAGGCTTTTGTCCTTTGCCATTTTTTAGAAGATGACACCTCCTCCCAGCTAAGCTCAGGGGACCAGCTAAGCTCAGGGGACCCGAGTCAGACAACCTTGAGTTCAAATCCCGACTCTACCGCTTACTGTCTGGAACCCTGGGTAAGCCCCCCCACGCTGCTCGATGGGGAGAATGAAAGCATCCACCTCACGGGGTAGCCGCGGTGAAGATTCAGGAAGGGTAATGATGGGACGATGACACATGGGGAAGCGCTCCCTCACCTCCGCTCTCTTACTCCCCTTCTGTGTGACCCCGACCTCCCTCCCGGGCTTCCCTGGGGTTCTCCTGACCTGATGGGCTGGGCGCTGTCGGGGCCTCCGAGAGAGGATGTGGGCCGAAGCCTGGCCCATTGTCCCACTCAGGGTCACTTCAGTCTGGGCCAGGATGCTCAGTGCTCCCAGGGGGCCCGGGCCATGGAGCTCTTCATGGAACAGGCCGAGCACCCGCACGGGCTCTGCCGGGGAGCCGCCACCTGGAGGGACAGGGAGGGTGGGGCACGAAGGGCAGGATGGAACATTCAGGAGGGAGGCCTGGGATGGAAGAGTAAAGGAGGAGCACGCAAGGTGAGGCCACGTTCCATCACGGCTCAGGCCGGACTTCCCTCGGCTGGTCTCGGGGCTCTGGAGCCTGCTTCGGCTTCCACCCTCACTGCGAATCTGAATGCGGTCCACTCCGACTTCAGTCCCCAGGAGCTCCTTCCTCACAGCCCTTCCTCACCTGCTCTCTGCCTACTTTCCAGCTTCGTCTTACACGCTGAACTCCTTGCAGGTTTGGGAACTTTAGCTTATGGTCCCAGTCAGTGCCTTTGGTTCCCTCCCTTTCTCTCTCCCTTTCTGGGCGCGTTGACAAAACATTAGGCGCTGTGCCAAATACTTTCACGTTTCAATCCTTAGGAAGGCCGGCATTTTTAGGCTGAACCACATGAAATTGCTATTACTTGACACGTGTGTGTATCTGACCTACCAAACCAGGACTCCAAATGGTTCACCCTAATACTATCCGTTCATCCCCCCCCCTTTAAAGAGTAAACTGAAACACTGAGCAATCAAACACCTTAAAACTAAGCTAGGTACCTGACTCGAGAGTCCACTGTAGAACCCAGAGCACGCTTCAAGGCTAGTCCCAGGGCCCCTGTCTGCCCAAATTTGCCTAGGGAACTCCTTGTTCTCCAGACAGCTCTTTGCCTAAGGCACTCTGTGCCTGTTCCTTTATCGTCACAGCTGTTATCAGACTATCTTGTAATCGCTTATTTATCTGTTTGTGTTCTTTATGGGACTTTGAGCAAAAATCTGACTAGTCTTTACCTTCTCATCATCTAGAATTGTACCTGACACGTTGCGTAATTCTTATCTTTTGAGTGAACGAATGAAACCAATGACTAAGAAAGAACTTGGAAAAGAAACAATAAAGTGATTGATAGATGGCATCACGAAAAAGTCGAGATTGAGAATAAACGGTAAAGAGATGGAGTAAGGCCCAACTGGAGCTCTGTAGCGTGTTTTTTTTTCTTAGGATGGAAAGGGGCTTGTTCCTTGACAGCGGAAGGTATATGAGAAGGACGAAGGGGAGTCTCACCAGGGTGGGCGTGCTGACGGCTCAAGGCACCGAGGGCCTGGCAGAGGGCAGTACAGGGAATGTGCAGCAGCAGCCAGCTGAGTGAATCGAGAGCAATGGTGACAGGACCAGGATGTGTCCTCCTGCACATGGCTTGCAAGGCTCCCAGGGGTCCCCCTGGAAGGGCTTCCCCAGTCTGTGACCAGTTGAGAGGGTCCCTGAAGAGGTCATGGTAAATCAGCCTACAAAGGGAAAATGGGAGACAACTTAACACTGCCCCCTCCCCTCAATCTTGACCTTCACCCTGTGATCTTTGGGGTTCTATTTTTCTGACTTAATATTCTAATAGTAGTGAAAAGTAATATTGAGAGATAGAAGATAGTGATTGACAGCACAGACTTTGGTGTCAGACAGCCCTGAGCTCCAAGCTTGGCTTTACTACTTACCCAAGGTCACCTGATAAATTACTTAATCTAAGACTCAGTCTCCTCAGTTGTAGAATAGGGATACCAACTGCTTGATTCTTAGAACGATGCCTGACACATAGTAAATGCTCGATAAACATTAGCTATCATCATCATCATCAGATATTTCCCAAGTGGTGCCTAATACGTGTCATTCCCTGGACGGATGGAGAAAAGAGGACATGACATGTGGTTCCCGAGAGTAGAAGAGCTTAGAAAAGATCGAGAATTAAATCACGTGACACTAACTACTAATAAAATAGCAGTATAAGCAAAGGAGTCTAGCATGGGACAGGATTCATGGTGGCCAAGCTTGTTCCTAGACACCTCCTTTCTATCTTTTGCTTCTCTTATAAATACTATCTTAACATAACCTATCACAAACTCTGATACAAAGTTAGGGCTGAGCAGACAGATGTGATCTACTGAGCTATCCAGACCAAAGAGTAGTCTTTTTCAAAAAAGGCACACAGGTGGGTTCAGGAGCCTCCTGACCTCTTCCCCACATCAGTCTATTACTCCTGGAAATTCTACCTGCTAGAGTCCTTTTACATTTGTTCTAAACTCTCTATCCTTACTGCTACTGTCTTAAGTAGCAGACCCCTGTCATCTCCTAACATCATTCCCTGGCATTCATTAGGGTAGTGACCCCTTCTGTCTCATTCCTGTGCCTACCACGGCACCTGTTTCATAACCAGTGCGCAGTGCATATGCACCCCAGTGTACCTGGAAAACTGCCAACAGCCTTCCCTCCTGGTCTATCTCCAGGCTGCCTCCTTCGAACCCCCTTCTTCACACTGGCCACTGGAGTAGTCTAACAGCTATGATGTTATCACTGTCCTCCCAAATTTTGAAATGACTCTCACTACTTTTAGAATAACGTCTAGGATCCTTTCCGTCCTCTGTAAGACCTTTTACTATGAGGCACCTTTTTATCTTTCTGGACGAAGGAAACTCTTCTGCCTCCCAAGAACAGTATGCTTTCACCTATGTGCCTAATTTTGCATAGGCTGTTCCCTCTGCCTCTAGAACAGATCACTCAGTTGTTTGCAGCTAGGCCTGATACAACTTTGTTGTTTTCTTTCTTTTTTTTTTTTTTTAAAGATTTTATTTATTTGACAGAGACAGCCAGCGAGAGAGGGAACACAAGCAGGGGGAGTGGGAGAGGAAGAAGCAGGCTCTCAGCAGAGGAGCCTGATGCGGGGCTCGATCCCAGAACACCAGGATCACGCCCTGAGCCGAAGGCAGACGCTTAACGACTGAGCCACCCAGGCGCCCCAGGGCTGATACAACTTTGGAATCCATGTCTGGATGAAGCATCATGAAATTCTGAATAATTAACTCAAAAAGGCAAAATGTGTTTATTGTTTTCTTTTTTTTTTTTAAGATCTTATTTGTAAGTAATCTCTACACCCAACGTGGTGCTGGAACTCACAACCCTGAGATTGAGAGTTGCAGGCTCTGCCCACTGAGCCAGCCAGGCGCCCCAGAACGTATTTATTCTTACCCTCCAGTACAGCCTCTGATGCAAAACTACACCATTGGCCTTTTATCACGCTCTATTTCTCTCTCAACTTCTACGGTCTATGCTTTAGATTCTCCAGATACTCACCACTGCTCATCTCTTACGCATCTGCGCCTCTAGAAAGACTCCCTATCCATTCAATGAATGAATACCTGAGTAGCTGCTACCGCACACCAGGTTCTGCGCTTGCTGCTGCAGACGAATTTCCTTAGAGGCCCCACAGCCAACGCACTCTCTCCCAACTTACCGGCTGTTGATACTGGAGTCAAAGCCTTCACGGAACTCGTCCTCGCTCACTTCGCAGCCCAGGATGTGGACCTGCTCCCCACTAAGGCAGAGATGGAGCGTGTCACAGAGTCGGGACCGGGCTTCCTCCCCCCCCCCCCGCCCCGGGAACCTCTGGGAGAAGCTGGGGGATACTCACCACAGTGCAGATTTCTTGATAAGCGCCTTCAAGAGACTGCGCCCCTCCCACTCCACGGAGTCTGGGGAGAGCGAGGGACGGATAAACAGCGTGAGAACGCGGAGGCTTCCGTCCTCACGAACCCCTGGAGGCCACCCCTAGCATGGGACACATGGCTCTTCCTCTCTGCTTCCGCCCCGGGAGCCCGGCACGGAACCCCCTGTGCCGCTGGCCCTCACCCCGCAGCAGCACCAAGCCGCCCAGAGCCAACACCGACTCCATCTCCAATTCGCGTCCGGTCCCTCCTCCGGCGCCGTCTGATGGCGTCACGACCCGCTGCCCCGCCCCCCTCCAGGGGAAAGGGGCGGGGCACCCATGAATCCTTCCACCACTGACACCCGGCCTAGTCTGGAATGAGAGGTGATTGTGTTCAACATCCCAGGGCGGGAGTGCTCACGCGGAGGGGCCCCTCCCGAGCTCTGGAGCACAGACGCCGGACATTTTTTCCATGACTAGGGCTGGAAGAGCCGTTGGGGCAGTTGTCGGTGGGAGGGGGAGGAGGCCGCACGAGCTCGTCCGACCGCCCGAACCTCGGCGGCAAGTGACGTCACTCCGCCCCGCCCCCGCCGCTCAAGGCGAGGCCCGCTTCGGTCCCAGGCCCCGCCCCGCCGCCACCTTCCGCGCTTGCGCGATACTGCGGCCTTGTTGGGCGCTCAGTCCGCTTTTCTTACCCGCCCCCACAGACCGAAGAGGGGGAACTTTAGTCCCGGTGAAGCGAATACACGTCACCACCGGAAGCAGTGTCAGAGGGGAAGAGGAGGGGGGAAGAAAGGAGGAGGGAGCCCTTAGGGCAGTAAAATGGCGCCTGTCAGAGTGGGAAATCCAGCTGCAGAGGCTGCAGCCCCGCTCCCCAGCGGCTAAGACACCCCCGACTTCGGGGAGGGGGAGGCCGCTCCGGTCCAGCCGTCCGCGCCCTTCGGCTCCCCCTCCCCCTCCTTCCCCGCTCCTCCGCTCAGCTGGCCCGTTCGCCGCCGCCCCAGCCCTTCGCGCGCTCCGGCCCCCGCCCGCCCTTTCCCGCGGGCAGCCCCCTAGCGCGCCTGCGCAGCGGGCCACCCTCCGCTTCCCCCTTCCCCTCCCCCTCCCTTCTCCCTCCCTCCCTTCTCCCTGGCCCCCTCCCCCACTACCCCCTCCCCCAATTCTCCATCCCCTTCCCTCCTGGTCTCGGAGGACCCCGTCCTACCCCGACCCGTCTCGGCCCGCAACCTCCGCGAAGCCGTCGGTGCCACTCCCCGCCCATGTGGGCCCCCGCGGGCTGCCCACGCCTGTCCCCCAGCTCCCGGTTCCGCTGGGCTTTCCCCTCGCCGGGGGTGGCTTTCTGAGCCGCCCGCTCCGCGCCCCTCTCTGCAGCCTTTCCTGCCACTCGGGGCCCCCGTTCCCCCTCCCGGCGGCGGGGGGCTGCCCCCGGGGG